>NC_045434.1:156582646-156648267 GCF_002776525.5 Piliocolobus tephrosceles
AAAATGTGGCACATATACACCATGGAATACTATGCAGCCATAAAAAACGATGAGTTTGCATCCTTTGTAGGGACATGGATGCAGCTGGAAACCATCATTCTTAGCAAACTATCACAAGAAGAGAAAACCAAACACCGCATGTTCTCACTCATAGGTGGGAACTGAACAATGAGCTCACTTGGACTCAGGAAGGGGAACATCACACACCGGGGCCTATCATGGGGAGGGGGGAGGGGGAAGGGATTGCATTGGGGAGTTATAGCTGATATAAATGATGAATTGATGGGTGCTGACGAGTTGATGGGTGCAGCACACCAACATGGCACATGTATACATATGTAACAAACCTGCACGTTATGCACATGTACCCTAGAACTTAAAGTATAATAAAAAAAAAAAAAAAAAAACCTAGATGAGGGTTTGATGAGTGCAGCAAAACACCATGGCACATGTATACCTATGTAATAAACCTGCATGTTCTGCACATGTAAAAAAAAAAAAAAAGAAAAAAAGAAAATATGATTAATAAGCAATGCAGGATATTAAGTAGAATCGTTTAAAAAATCAAAAAGAAGGCATAAAAAGAAGAAAAGGGAAACAAATAATAAAATAAGATAAGAAAAGAAATAAAAAGATTTAATCCTAAACATATCAATTATCACACTAAATACAAACAGCCTAAACATCCCATTTAGAAGGCAAAGATTATCAGACTGGATTAAAAAGACCAAATTATAAACAACCTACAAGAAATCAATTTTAACTATAAACACAAATAAAATGAAATGAATGGAAAAAGATATACCATTATAAGATTAGTCAAAAGAAAGTTGTAATGGTTATATTAATGTCAGAGAAAGTACATTTTAAAGCAGTGAATTTTCCATGGCGTAAAGATGATCATTTCATAATGAAAAAGGGATCAATTCACCAAGAGGACATAACAATCCAAAACATTTATGTACCCAGTAATAGAGTTTCAAAATACATGAAGCAAAAGATTGAGAGAACCTTAAGGAGAAATAGACTAATCTACAATTATTGATTAATTTCAATTCATCATTGATGTAACATTCTCCATTGATATAACAAGTAGACAGAAATTAGTAAAGATAAAAATGTGAACAACACATCAACTGACTTGACCTAATAGCCATTTCGAGAACACTCCATGCAACAATAGCAGAATGCACATTCTTTTCAAAAGCATTTACCAAGGAAGACCATATTCTGGGCCATAAACATCACACACCGGGGCCTATTATGGGGAGGGGGGAGGGGAGAGGGATTGCATTGGGAGTTATACCTGATGTAAATGACGAGTTGATGGGTGCTGACGAGTTGATGGGTGCAGCACACCAACATGGCACAAGTATACATATGTAACAAACCTGCACATTATGCACATGCACCCTAGAACTTAAAGTATAATAATTAAAAAAAAAAGTCTCAATAAATTTTAAAGGATCCCAGTAACACGAAAATAGGATTAATAACAGAAATCAATAACAGATACATATTTAGAAAGGCCCTAAATAGTTGGAAACTGAACACACTTCTAAATAATTCCTGTATCACTCAAAAAACATATCAAAAAAAATTAGGATTTTTTAAGTACATGAAAATTAAAATACAACATATTCTTTAAGGTAGGATATTGTTTACAGCAATAATTCCAGGGAAATGTGCTTAACACTAAATATAGGCACTGCCTATATGAGAAAAAAAGAAAGGTCTCAAATCAATGACTTCAGCTTCCATCTTAACAAACTAGGAGGAAAAAAAGAGCAAATTAAACCAAAGTTTAAAATAGGTGAGAAATCATAAATATCAAATCAGAATATAATGAAATAAAATACAGAAAAATAATACACAAAGATCAAGAAAGCCAAAAGCTGGTTAAAAGATTTTAAAACATGAAATAAGCTTTAGCCAGACTGTATTAGTCCATTCTAATGCTGCTATGAAGAAACACCCAAGACTGGGTGATTTATAAACGGAAGAGGTTTAATTGATTCACAGTTTCGCAGGGCTGAGGAGGCCTCAGGAAACTTACAATCATGGTGGAACGACATGTAAACATGGTGGCAGCAAGGAGAAGTACAGAGTGAAGGGGGGTAAAAGCCCCTTATAAAACCACCAGCTCTCGTGAGAACTCTCTCACTATCGTGGAGGTAACCGCCATAATAGTGAAGAACAGTGTGGAGGTAACCACTTACATGATTACCTCCTATGGGGCTCCTCCCATGACACATGGGGATTATGGGAACTACAATTCAAGATGAGATTTGGGTGGGAACACAACCAAACCATATCACAGACTGACGAAGAAAAACTATAGAAGTCACAAATTAACAATATAAAAAATGAAAGCATGGTATTGCTACACAATCTACAGATATTAAAAGGATAATAAGAAAATATGAATAATTTTATGACATTGAATTTATATTGGATAACTGATGAAACAGAAATTATTTTAAAATATCATTTACAATAACATCAGAAATAGAAACACTTTGGAATGTGTTTGACAAAAGATGTTTAGGATTTGTACATGAAAACTACAAAATGCTATTGACAGAAATTATTAAGACCTAATTAAAATGAGAGATGTACTGTGCATATGGGTCAGAAGACTCAATATTGCTAATATGCCAACTCTCCTTAAATTTATCTATAGATTTAATGCAATGCTACTCACAATCTCAACAGGCTATTTTATACAAATTGACAAGATGAATCTAAAACTTCATATGGAAATGCAGAGAATCTAGAATAGCCAAAACAACTTTGAAACTAAAGAACACATTTTGAAGAATAATGATATCTAACTTCAACATGTATTATAAAGCTGCAATAATCAGGCCAATGAAGTATTCATGTAAAAACAAAAAGGTAAATGAATGGACCAGAATAGAGTCTAGAATAGACTAACACTTACATGGACAACTGATTTTCTACAAAGGCACAAAAGCAGTTCTGTGGAAAAAGGATAATCTTTCTGACAAATTGTGCTGGAACAATGGAATATCTATATGCAATAAAATAAAAGAACTTTAATCCATACCTCGCATCAGATAAATTAATTCCAAATGGATCATAAATCTAAATGTAAAACCTAAAGCTATGAAACTTCTAGAAGAAAACATGAGTAAAAAATTTTGTGACCTTCAGTTAGTTAAAAATTTCTTACGTATGACACAAAAAGCATGATCCATAAAAGAACAAATTGATAAATTGGACTTTATCAAAATTGAAAACTTGTTTTTTCAGAAGCACTATGAAAGATAACAAAAAGACAAAGCATACACAGAGAACATATTTGCCAATCATCTATCTGATAAAAGATTTGTATCCATAAGGTATATGCAACACTCAAAACTAAATAATAATAATACAAACAACCTAGTTAAAAAGATAGGCAAAATGTTACACAGTCACTTCACCATATAAATCATAGTTATGGCAGATAAGCACATGACAAGATGCTCATCATCATTAGTCATTCAAGAAACACAAACTAAAACCACAATGAGATATCACTATCCACATACTAGAATGGTTCAAATATTAAAAAGAAAAGACTAACTATACCAAGTATTGGTGAAGATGTGAAGGAACTGGAACTCTTACACTGCTGGTGGGAATAAGAAATGATACAATTTTGGAAAATAGTTTGGCACTTTAAGTTGTTAAACATACACCTACCATATGATGTGCCCATTCCATGCCCAGACATTTATCCAAGAGACATGAAAACATATTTCAACTGTAACACTTGTGGCAACTTCATTTGTAATAGTCAAAAACTATAAACAATTCAAATGCCTATCAACAGGTGAATGGATGAACAAATTACAATATAACCATTTAGTGGAATGCTATTCAGCAATCAAAATGAATGAAATACTGATATAAACAACATTAATGAATCTCAAGATAATCATGTATATGAAAGCACGACAAAGTACTGTATGATTGCATTTATATAAAGTTCTAAAAAATGCTAGAGTAATAGTAGGTTATAGTGCTAGAAATCAGATCAGTCATTCCCTGGGGACAGAGGTGGGGTGGGAGAAGGAAGTACCACAGGTAGGAGCATGAGGGTGGGATTACAAAGGAGCAGGAAGAAATTCTCTAATTGATGATATATTCATTTTCCTTATTATACTGATGGTTTTATGAGTGATTTTTCATATCAATATTTGCCAAATATATAATTTAAATATGTGCAGCTTATTATATATCAATTATACCTCAATAAAACTATTTACAAAAAGAAAGAAAATCTAGGAAAATTTTTGTAAGCAATACTTTGCCTATCATTTTAAACCTTCAAATAAGCAAGTTAATCTTAAAAATATAATTATAATTAGCTGGGTAGGGTTACCAAACACAGGGCATAAAAATTAATAGTATGCAACCAAGAACAGAAAGTTGTTATTTCTTACTTAATAGATTTTTTATAAATCTGCCTCATCCTTTAGGGAGTCTTGGTGTAAATGAAATGACTATAGAATAAGAGCAGTGGGGAGAAGAGCGAGGAGTAACAGTGCCTCTGACTATCCATCTCACCTGTGCTGCCCCATTCTATCCATTAATATCTGCTACCTCCTACCGAAACCACACTCTGTTTTTCAAAAAACCTGGGCATAGGGAGATAGTGCATGATCACTGCCCTCAGAAATCTTATGCAGTCCTTGCAGAGGGAAAACACTGATATAATAACTTAAAAATCAGTAGGGAAAAGTGTTGATTTAGAAGCTACAATAAACTAGCGTATACATGAGCATCCAGATACAAAAAACATGAAAAATAGACTCTAATCTTTCTACGCATACCCCACTAATATTAAATGTTTTGAATTACGATATATTTTCAAGTTTCCTGAGATATAATTTATTATTACTTTAGTACTAGAAAAAAGTCAACCATGAAACAACATTTGCAGGACTTTAATGTGCCAAGAAATCTACTGGGAACTGTATAAGGGATATTAGTGTCAAAAGCACAATAAATTAACATTGAGTTCTAAAATCAAGTACTTCTGTTTGCTTATTAGCCATGAGATCATGGACAAGTAAGTTTATATTTGTGAGTCTCAATTTCCTTTATCAATAACACCAAGATAATCACTGAACCATCTGTGTTTACAAGGATGTGAATATCAAAGACAAGAATTACATAAAAGTATGTTCGAAAACTGTAAAATGCTATCCACCCTAAAATATTGTTTTGAATTAGAGATAGCCTGATGTAGCACTTTCAATTTTATCTAAATCTTTAAGCAAAGCAAATAAAATGTAATTTTTAAAAATATCAAGCCAGACCTTTTATGCGTTTTTCAGATATTAAAATAAAAGCTTTTACAAAAAGGGTGTGAACAAATTGAATAAATTGTGGTGTTTTATGTCAGAAACATGCTTGCAAGGCATTATGCTTTGGCTGAAAAACTTCAGAATTTTAAAGTAAGAATATTTGCCTAAGTTGAGCACAAAACAACACATATATTCTCCACTAACATTTTAAATGATAGAAAATTTTAGTCATATTTTCAGACAAAAAGAAAAGTTAGAATCACATCATCTTACTTTAGATGGTCTTGCCAATGCCATCCTTTTCTAAATACACTGAATATTTGTAAAAAAAGGGCTAATTTAAAATCAGATTAACTCTGTGGTTTCCTTATCATTTCACTGATGTATTTTCTATTTATTCAATCTCTTTTTCATTTTGTTAATAATTGTAATATACATGCAAAACATCATATAGAGTATCCTTAATAATGACTATATAGTATCTACATTATAAAATGTATATTATAGTAATTCATTGTTTGTTTGCTGGTTTTTTAAAAAGCTTTCTGTAACCACATCAACAGCTAATCCCATCATGACACTATCAGAATCAATCTAAAACTAATTTCAAAATGTTCTAAGCTTGGGATCAGCAAACTCTGGCCCACAGGCCAAATCCAGCCATCTGCCTGTTTTTGTACAGCCTGTGAGCTAAGAATGGTTACTTACATTGTCAATTTAAAAAAAAAAAAAAGACTGTTTCATGATACATGAAAATTATATGAAATTCAAATTTCAGTGCCCATAAGTGTAGTAACATTAATTCAATTTACATACTAACTATGATTGCATTTGTACAAGCACAGAGTTGAATAACTGTGACTGAGACAGTATGGTCCACAAACCCCAAAATGTTTACTATTTGGCACTTTAAGAAAAAGAAAATTTTGCCTCCCCAGGTATAAGCCAAAAGTATTTTGTACTCTCTATTGGTGGGTATTTGATGGGCAAAGGACACAAAAATAGAGAAAGCACACTAAATATATCATCAAATTTCATTATTATAATTTACATGAAACACCTTTAGGAATATCATCTAATCTAATTTTTCAAAGCACCCTTTGAGGGAACTAACATCATCTACTTTACAGGTAAAAAAAACTGAGATTTGGAGAGAATGCAGACCTGGAACTCAACTGTGGTCTTGTGCATCATGTTCAGTGTTCATTTCATTACACCCAACATGCCTTATTATCACAAGATAAATTTTACTGTTACCATTGCCATTTTATTTAGAGATTAATAAAGACCATAGTAACCATGTCTAAAAAATAATTATAACCTGAATCATGTTAATATTTTTATAAATGGAAATATTAGAGAATTATATAATTACTTCAAATGATTCTTTAAGGAAAAACATTAGATATTTCCTGGATTTGTAAGAGGAGTTTCCCAAGTTTGTGTGAGACCCGGAATCCACCAACCTGGTTACATGCCAAAGTCAGTATAAGAATTTAAGAACTCTGTTTTTATTACTATCAAAAGAAACTCTAATAAATTTGATAATTTTAAAGTATGGGGATAAAAGGATCATCAAATTTTAAAAGTAACAGGAAATATACTTGGCTTAAAACAAGCAAACATTAAGAATTTCTGGAATTCTTGAAAATTTTTATACGCAACAAAACATTTTATGCCTTACCAGCATACACATGCTTATACAAACTCAGTGCCACTATTTATTTAATACCTCTACATGTAAATAAACTTTACTTGAAAGTGAAAATAGTATGAAAACAGTTGTCAAATGAATTTAAAATTTTGTGTCTTTACCATTTTTGACTTTTTGGTAACATTTTTACTCAAAAGGTAAAGATATAACTCTTTAGTATTGAAATTTCATTTTTGGTAGCCATATGTGGTTTAGAAAGAAAGTACATTCTGTCCTCTGACTTTTGGTCCAATTTTTCTTCCAGAAAGTACAGAAATATTAAAACTTCTCCAAGCAAATTCTATGCTAAATTATTACAGGAATAACACCAAATTGGTACCACCTAATTCCCTGATTGTAACATGAACTGACAGCAAAACAGTGAACAAACCAATGAAGTGAAATTAGAAAGTTTACTATTAGCTTCGTAAATCATTTAATCAAGTCACTTATTTTAAATTTCACATTGGTAATCTATAAAAACATTACCTCAAAATTTTCCCTTGCCAATCCCAAATAATTTGAGACTAAGTTATTGTCCCAGACTAGACTCATCATAAAAATCACCTGGAGAACTTGTGAAAAAATAGATTCCTAGACCCCATGAGGAATTCAGAAGGTCCAGAGCTAAGCAATCTATGTTCTGAATAAAGTCAAGCAATCTAGTTCCACCACAGACCTATTGAATGCCAAGTAAGAAGTGCTGACCTAGATAAATCTTATCAAGGAGGAAAGTTTAAGAAGCATTTTGTAAAATGTAAAGTACTCTTCAGATGTAAGATATCCCCAAATAAATGGAAAATCAACAAAGATAAGAGAAAGTGGGGGAAAAAAGAAGAATGCAAACTGAAACAAATAGGACCTTAATGTCTATCAAGTTAATAATATAACCACCTGAAGGGAGAGGGAAGACCTATCCTATTTAACTTTGGAATATAATATTTGACTATGTACCCATTAGCCTTAGTAAAGGCAAAATGAGTGTAAACAATATTGCACTTCAGTTAGTACGCTTGTTTTTGTTTTTCACAGCAGTATGGGTTAGCAATTCTAAAACTGCTTTGTGTGTATTCTAGCACTGAGCATATAAGTAATACATTGTGGGAAAGGGAAGCCAGGTTTCTCACTGCTGGAGAAGAAAGTTACAAAACAGAAAGAAAGAAAGAAAGAAAGAAAGAAAGAAAGAAAGAAAGAAAGAAAGAAAGAAAGAAAGAAAGAAAGAAAGAAAGAAAGAAAGAAAGAAAGAAAGAAAGAAAGAAAGAAAGAAAGAAAGAAAGAAAGAAAGAAAGAAAGAAAGAAAGAAAGAAAGAAAGAAAGAAAGAAAGAAAGAAAGAAAGAAAGAAAGAAAGAAAGAAAGAAAGAAAGAAAGAAAGAAAGAAAGAAAGAAAGAAAGAAAGAAAGAAAGAAAGAAAGAAAGAAAGAAAGAAAGAAAGAAAGAAAGAAAGAAAGAAAGAAAGAAAGAAAGAAAGAAAAGAAGTTTAGAATGGACCCTTCGGTTTTGACCTAGAATGGGATATATTAGTATGAACACATACCCTTTAATCTATGTACATACAGAGAGATACAGGTATATAGATTTGTGTATATTATGTACACACATTGTGTATATATTGTGTGCACTAACTAGCTCTGCACACAGAGAGGGCTATAAACAGTAACAATGAACAACTATCCTCCAGACACTGGTTTGCAAATACCATTCTTCAACAAAAGGAACCATGGCTCCTTGGAGAAATGGCTGATTCCAGTGTTATATCAGGAAAAGTATAATATCAGCCTGGTACATCTTATACTGCTAGAAAGAAAGTCCTCAAAAAACAAAAATGATGGGGGATATATCAAAATTACACAGGAGCCAGCTTGAATGGGCTCTCACTGGCCAAATAGGGGACAATTTCAGTAATAAAATGAATGACGTAACATTATAGCCCACAAACTAAAATAAGAATCCATGAGTCCATCCTGATAGGAAGGAAAGAAGGGAAGGAGAATGAAAAGTGCATCACTTACAGAGCCTAGCACTATGGGCTGCACACACTAAATACTTTTTTATTGAATAACATTATTCTAAATGCCCAAATTAATATTTAGCATTTTTGTTTACAAAAAAAAATGCCTTTTGCATCTTAAAAATGTCACTGGGTTCTTTTTTAAATCTTCAATTTCTTTTCTCATTATATTCATATTTTCCTTTACATTCTTGAGCATGTAGAGCATATTAATAATGATAGCTGTCTTTGTCTACCAATTCTATCATCTCTGTCATTTCTGGGTCTGTTTCTATTGACTATTTTTTCTTTTTCTCTTGGTTATGGGTCATATTTTCTTATCTTTTCATATATCTAGCATTTGTTTACTGGCTGCCAGACATTGTGAATATTTCATTTTTGAATATTATATTGTTTTGTTTTACCTTGAAGAGTGCTGGATTTTGTTCTGAAAGTCAGTTATGTTATTTCAGCACTAATTTGAATCTTTTAGGGCACCCTGTAAGCATTTTGGGGAAAAGTATACTGTAGCCTTGACTCTAAGGCTAATTTGGCCCCACCTTTAAAGTATAGCTCTTATGGGGTTCCTACAAAATGTTACTGATACTCATCAAGGTCTCTCCAATCTCGTTTATGGGAACTTGAACAATTCCCAGACCTGTATGACTTCTGTGAATTGTTGAGCTTATAGCTCCCTTATAACTGTTCTCTTACTAGAAGTTTTTCTTACCCAACATTATAGCCAGATTGATATCCAGCCAGAGTTAAAGTGGCCCCACTGTAAGTTTTTGTGTATGCCCCTGCTTTCAAAGTACTCTGCCCCGTGAACTTGAGCCCCTTACACTCCCTGAACTCTCGTCTCTGCAAGATTGTAGGGCTCAGCTTGAGTTCCTCAGCCCTCTGCCATGTTCTGGGAATTTTCTCAGAAAGCCTAAGTACTAGTAGGACTCATTTTGTTCCTTGTCTTAGGACATTGCCTTTGTCCAATGTCTGAAAATAATTATTTCCTACGGTTTTTTTTTTTTTTTTTTTTTTTCAGTTTTCTAGTTGTTTATGACAGGAGAGTAATCCCAGACCCTTTTATTCCCTCATGGCCAGAGTCACTTGTTGATTTTTTTATTAACTTTTGAAGACATAATATATTCATACAGTTCAAAACTTTGTTTTCTTTAAAAGAAGTAGTGAAATGGGGTGGTTACTTGACAGAAATGTGTAATAGAGAAAATTTATTTTTTAAATGGGAGTTATTGTATCATGTCTATTAGCTGAGAGAGTAACAGGATGGTGCAGAAAATAGAGGATAATGGCAAGAAAGTCCTTGAGTTGACAATAAGAGATAGGACTCAGAACACATGACAAAGCGTTCACCTTAGATCAGAACTCAAAGAATTTATTCACAATAAAAGTAGAGAGGAAAATTGCATGGGCAGTGATATAGGCAGCCTGGTAGATTTGGGTGAGAAAAGCAGTCATTAGAGAAATTCCACCTGCTTATGTTTTCTCAGTGAAAATAAAAAGCAAGATCATCAGTGAGTCTCTCTGGCTCACTCTCAGGAAAGCCAGCTGCAATGGTGCAGGCTGTCCTATGGGGAGATCTACATAACAAGAAACTGAAGGAGGTCTCCAGCTGACAGCCAGGGGGGAACTGACGCCCTCAGTCCAACATCCCATGAAGAACTTGGAACCCCAAGAACTGATCTCAAAAGCAGCTCCTCCTGAAGGTCAACCTTGAAATGACTGCAGTCCTGGTGGCTGACGCCTTCAGTGCAGTATTTCTAAGAGACCCTGAAGCAGATACTCCCTTCCTGTTCCACCTGACACTAAGCTGCAGCTGAATTCCTTAACCACAGAAACTGTGAGATAATAAATGATTATTGTTTTAAGCCACCAAGTTTTGGGTTAATTTATTATATGACATTACATCATGAATGCAGATATTGGAACTTGAAAGTGGGGTGCTGCCATAATGAAAACCTAAAAATGTATGAGTGGTTTTGCAACCAGGGCACAGAGGCTAGAAGGATTTGGAGAAGCATGGTGAAGAAAACCTAAATTGCCTCAAACAGACTGTTAGGAGAAATCTGGTGGACTTCAAAGACTCTGTCAGTAAGGTCACAAAAGGAAGTGAGAGATAATTTATTGGAAAATGGAGAAAAGTGATCTTTCTTGTGTAGTAGCAGAGAGCTTATTAACATTACCATCTGTAGTCATGTGGAAAGTACAGAATGTGCCTATTGAACTGAATTATATATTTAAGGAGATTTCCAGCAAGTGTTGAGGATGTCTCTTGGTTTCTTCTTGCTATAAGAGGAGAGATATACATTGAAGAAAGCACCATTAAACAAAAGAAAAGAGGACTTCATAGTCTTGAAGTGTCCAGCCCTTCCAGACAGCAAATACTGTTAAAATTAAGAAATGCCTTCTGAGCAAAGATCAAAGAGAAGACAGAGAAAAGATCTCTAGGAGGTTTGCAGGCTTTTATAATATCTAATGGAGTGAACACCAGAGAGATCCACTGGAGGTCCAGGTAGTTTTGGGAGAGAAGTATATTAGCAGAAATACTGCTAATATAGAGACAGAAAGAGACAGAGACAGAACAAAATGAAAAAAAAAAAAAAAGCCGTTGGACCATTCAAAATTGTGCTGATAGGAAAGCAGGCTGTGAAAACAACTTAGATGCGCATATGGGCTGCTTTTCATGAAGAAGAGAGGGTTACTCAGGCCAGAACCTGGTACCCAGAAAGAGGAGCCAAGAACCATGGAGAATTATTCCTGAAGTTGGGTAGTAGAGGGAATAAAGTAACATGAAGGGTACAAGGGGAGATGGTCGAAGAGCAGGATTCTTGACATGGAGATTATAGCATGCTAATTGGTGATGACAAAGTCTAGAGCATGTCCATGACAAGGGGTGAATAAGGTAGTGTGAAAAAAACAAGAATATTGAAAATAAGCATTCAAGAAACTGTAGATTAATCACATGGATGCTGAAATCATCAAGAATGCTGGCAGGAGTAATTGTGAAGACAAAGTAAAGTACGTGTTAGTAGTTACAGAAGCCCAAACTCCAAGCATGACCTGGAGGGCCCTTCACAATCTGACCCTTGTGTATCCCTCCATCCTGATTTCTTCTTCATTCCCCAGCTTCCCAGCCCCACTACACTTAACTTTTCAAGTCCTCCCATGTGGTATCTGTGCCTCTGGGCCTTTGCAAATGCTCTTCACTCTCTGGTTCATTCTCTTCTCCCCCCTCTTCACCTGGGCTGGATATCCCTAGTAAGTGTTTCCACGAGGCACTGTATTTATTACATCACAGCATTTCCAAACTTTGCTGTTATGTCTTCTGTTTTTACCATAGAATGTTAGCTCCGGGAGGGCAAGGGTTGAGTCTGTGTTGTTGAACCTTGCTCTCCATGCTCAGCTCAGTGCCTGGAACACACAGGAAGCACCTAATAAAGAGAGAGAATTTCCTTCCTAGATCTAAGAGGAAATCTCTAGAGCAGTTTCAAAATATTACATTTCTAGAGTATCTGTCCTTCAGACTCTCTGACAAACATTAATATCTGAGCCCAAACAAAGCTTTCCCTTAAGGGACATATTTATATGGCTTTAAATCCCTTACAAACATTAGATTTTATCCCTTTTAAAATATACATTTTTACACATGGAAGCATTTGAAAATTTCTCTTGTGAATTCTCCAATGTCCAAAATAGGTGAGTCCGATTCAAAGCTTTTCTACAGTAACCACCATTATGGATTTTCTCTTCCATGGAGTTCTCACTGGTTATATTGACCAGCTCTTCCTATATTGACCAGTCCTTCCTACTGAATTAGAGTCCTACTTAATTACTTGGAGATACATTGCCTTAAGAGCCAAACAAAAATAGAATTAAAGGCAGAAACAGCATGTGATAGTTGGTATAATGAACATATTAACCAAATCATAGACGTATAATGTGGCAGGAAAAAAATAGGAGACTGTTTCTCAAATTCCTTGGAATTACGACAAGTTTTACTGTGCTAACAATTTTAGAAACCTAGGTTCCAAGTAAAAGAAGACCAAATTAAAATCATCTTGTAAGAAAGTTTGAAAATCTACCTAATTGACCTAATTTTCTCATCTTCTGGGTCCTATTGTTCAGAGGAATAGACCAATGACTGTTCAGTTGACTAAACTGAAGCTAAAATTCTCAGCTATAGCTAAGTAACTATTCAAATTTATAATGCTCTGAAATTATATATATCTATATATTACATATATACGTATCTTTTTCAGAAAAATACCTCAAGCCATAATTATAATATATACATAATAGAATTTAAGCCCTTACAAATATTCACGGGGCTTTAAAACTGAGCACTTTACCCTAACCTGCTGATAAGATCAGAAATTGTCTAGAACAGGAACCCAAGTGAGAATTTTTAATCACATCCAAAGCATTTAGGTCATCACAAGGAAGTAGTACTATGCAAAGGAATACTTTTCTCTGAGCTAAAACCTATTTTGCTTAATAAAGCAGGAAACTGCCCTGAACTTCAAATATATCTTCATCCACCATAGGGCTTCCTTTCTTCTCTCAATACTCAGAAGTTGAGGTAAGCCTTCTTTAGACCAACCCTGTGCTCTTTTCATGGAATTTGCCTATTCCATTATTCACTCTCTATAAAATATCTTCAATGGGTCCCCTTCTATTACCAACTTTTCTCTCCCTGCTGGGTCACTTTCTATAGACTAAAAACAAACTCATGATTTCCCATCCTTTAATTATCCACCCTGGGACATTCATTATCCATTAGTCTTCCACCTCCACTTTCCAACCCCAGCCAGGCTTCTCAGGCTCTAGAGATTTATAACTCAGTCACTTTTGTTATGGACATTTGTCTACTTTCTGGCTGCCCAACATCTGACTGAAGAATCTACCATCATACAAGGCTGAAACACTGGCAGTTAGAGCACCTTCTCACCAACTAGATACCCACATCTGAAACACTGGCCCTCATGATGATTGCACAAAGACGCAGGGGCTTGTAGGTTCATCAGAGTCGTGGCATCAGGTGACCTGCATGTGAAAATGATGACCACAAGGACACTCAATGTCCAGATACGATAGCAGTGGCACTATATCTGGGTTCCTCCTCTGGCTGACTTAAAGAATTAGTCCAGTGGTCTAACACTAGTAATAAATATTAACTACAGCCTGGTAATCAATACAGAAAGGAGAGCAGTGGCAGCTATGCATATTACCTCCCTTACAGTATGCATGCATGTGTGTGTGTGTGTGTTTCTATATATTAACGAATTTCTTCTCAATCTTTTCCTTCCCCCTATTATTTTATATAAGGATTCTTCTATTATTAAATTTACAATTTTATATTTAGCTTCCACAATATTCATTCAGGTAGAACCGTGATTGAATGTGAGGAGCAATTAATACTGCCCAGAGAGCAATACTGTACATGTTGCACAGAAAACATAATGACAATTGTGACATAGCATCACCCACTTTGGGAGAGAGGCTAAAACTGTCTCCTTTTGTTCAAAGTGTAGCCCACCACTCCCCACCCCCTGAGCAGCTCCTGTGGCTCAGACAGGGGCTGTGGCAGGAGGAAAGATGCCACAGCCTGAGTCCTGGAAGGCCACTGCCAGTGTTGCAGAAATTGAAAATGTCCCATTAGTTATGCTAGGTCTATAATGGGAAGTGTCACGGTTCAATATTTCTGTTATGGGTGTACTTTTACATATGTGACCTGCGCAGTTTTGGTTTTTGTTCATTTCAACTTCAGTGAAGTGACTCAGCCACTTAAGAATGTACTCATCCACTATTCACAATAGCAAAGACTTGGAACTAACCCAAATCCCCCTCAGTGATAGACTGGATAAGGAAAATGTGGCGCATATACACTATGGAATACTATGTAGCCATAATAAAGGATGAATTCATGTCCTTTGCGGGGACACGGATGAAGCTGAAAACCATCATTCTCAGCAGACTAACACAGGAACCAAAAAACAAACACCACATGTTCTCACTCATAAGTGGGAGTTGAACAATGAGAACACAGGGACACAGGGAGAGGAACATCACACACTGGGGCCTGTCAGGGGGTGGGAGGCTAGGGGTGGGATAGCATTAGGAGAAATACCTAATGTAGATGACAGGTTGATGGGTGCAGCACACTGCCATGGCACATGTATACCTATGTAACAAACCTGCACTTTCTGCACATGTGTCCCAGAACTTAAACTATATTTAAAAAAGAAGAATGTAATGTGCTCAAGGGATCTGGACTCCATGGACCATTTCCAAAACAATTCTATTCTTGTTTCACTCAGGGTCCAAGTCTATTACTAGAGCCACAGTTCGAAGCAAACAAAATTGATGATGTGATAGTCATATTGAAGATCCAGAAAAAGGCCACTTGAAATTGTCTTCTGAACTAGGCATGATTTTTAATGAACGTGCTCAGGAGTTGAGAGACTTGGGCTATCAGAAATGTGCTTTTAATATGCTTATCAGTAACTGCAGGCTACCACAGAGATGTGCCAGGGACAAGGAATGCAGCATGTAAAGTCCTACCGCCTGACCTGCCAGTTGCTAATATTGTTGTCTGTTTCCACAATGAAGCTTTTTCTGCCTGTCTCCAGATGCTGCACATGTCATAAATTGCATGCCAGCAAACCTGCCTCATGAAATCATCCTCATGGATGTTGTTAGTGACCTTGATGATTTGAAAGGAGAACCAGATGAATATGTCCAAGAATACCTCCTTGGAAAAATTAAGTTATAAGAAATATAAAGTGTGAGGGATTGATTCAAGGAAGAATGAGTGTAGCAATCCAAACAACAGAAGTCCTTGTGTTCCTAGACAGCCACGTGAAGTGAATGTGATGTGACTGCAGTCCTTGCTGGCTGTCATCTGTGTGGACTGGCACACCATGATGCTCTCAGTGATTGACATCATTAGTGCCAATACGCTAGCCTACAGCTCATCCTCTGTTCGTGGAGGATTCAACTGAGGGCTGCACTTCAAATAGGAGCTTGTTCCCCTTTCTGAGCTAGGATGAGCAGAAAAAGCCACAGCACCAACAAAGTCACTGATAATGACTGGAGGATTGTCTGCCAGGAACAGACAGTATTTCCATGAATTTGGACAGTGTAATACTGGCATGGGTATCTGGAGAGGAGAAAATTTGGAAATATCATTTCAGATCTGGATGTGTGGAGGTAAGTTCTTCATCATGCCTTGCTCTACAGTAGGACACATTTTCCAAAAAAGGTGACCATATGGATCTCCTGAAGGCCGGGACACCATGAACACAACTCTTTGAGGCTGGCACATGTCTGGCTGGATGAATAAAGGGGCAGTATTTTTCCTTAAGACTTAATCTGAAGAGGAAAAGCTATGGAACTATCAGTGAGCATGTTGAATTGAGAAAGAAGTTGGGATGCAAATCATTTAAATGGTATTTGGATAATATTTACCCAGAGGTGCAGATATCTGGGCCCCATGCCAAATTCCAGCAACCCACTTTTATCAGTAGAGGGCCAAAATGCCACCAAGTCCTTCAACTTGGAAGGCTCTATCACTTCCAGACCAACAAATGTCTGGTGGCTCAGGGCTGCTCAAGTTGGAAAGGAGGCATACTAGTGCTTAAGGCCTGTGAGTATGGGAACCCAAATCAGAACTGGATTTATAATGAAGAGCATGAATTGGTTTTAACCATCTTCTTTGTCTAGGTACGACAGAAACTAGCTCATCAGACCCACCACGACTCATGGAGTCCATGGGTCAGGCAGACATGGACCTTTGGGGAAAATAATTGGCTGCACCAGATGTCAGTTGGACAGTGCCTGTGATGGCTCCACAGGGTCAGGAAGACTCTGTTGCTATGGCAATCTGTGATGGCTCCTCCTCACAACAGTGGCAGTTGGAAGGTTAAGATGGACACCGTAGCAGAAATGGTGTTTCATCGGGCTTTGCCTCCTCTGTGAAGTGTAGGGCTTTAGAAAGAATGTTGTTGGTGCCAGGAAAGCCTTGGTTTGGTAGAGCCATCTTGGACAGAATGACATTTCCCATCTTCCTGGAGATGCCTGGGAATGTTAACAGAGGTAACACAGCAGATCTGATAGAGATGGGAGCACTGAGTGTCCACAGGTGAAGAAGTATGTTTCACCAAGACACTGAGGTCATTTCTGAGCTTCTATTAAGGAATTTCTTGCTTATAGAGGAAAATCAGAATACAATTTTAACTCTAGAGTTTTGTCTGTACACAACAACAAAACTCAGCAAATGGATGTTTCTATTCAAATTTATTTATGCCTCTTTTTAATCCCCTTTAAAGATGGAATGGTTTTTATCTATCAGGAGTTTGTCATGATTTCCCTTCTTAGAAGACTTCACAGGAGACAGTGTTTTTTTATTTTACTTATCATTTGTTTAGTATGTTCCAAAAAGACAATTTAAAAAAAAAATAAGAATCTACATTATGTTTAACTTCAGAAGGCATCATTTATAAGATAATATTTGAGAGGCAGTTAACTATTATAAATTATTTTGATGAATTATGATACTACATACATGTGAAATAAAGGATCCTTTTGGTTTTTTTTAAAGTATAGTTGCACCTAATTAGGTGAAAGTATGAAGTTATAGGGAAGTTGTAGGGAAAGGTAGGTACGTGTAGAAAGGTGTGTGTGTGAATGTTGTAAGTAGCCAATGAGCCAATGAAGTGAATTTTGCTGGTGGTTAAGCTATTGTCTGCCATCTTCAATGCACCCTAAGCTCTGTTTTGCCATGCTGGGGCTGGAGCTCAGAAAACCATAGTTCTCCTCTGCTACCTAAATTCTTGTTAAATTCTACCTGTGGGGGAGCTAGAAAGAGACGAGAATAACGGAATGACAAGGGAGTTGATCCCTCCTGTTCTGCCTTCCATTCTTGAAATATCACTCCAGCCAGAGGTTCCTCACCTGGGCAGCAGCAGTTGGTCCCAGTAACCAGGTTTTTTTCCCATATTCTCAGCGCCAGCCATAGTATACCTTGGATATATGAATTCCAGCTCTGCAGGGTCCCCCCATCAACTGACTGAGGAACTAGCATAAAGATCAGCTCTTCAGGGTCCTTTCTCCAAGTTTTGCTTTGTTCTGGCAACCTCTCCTTCCACTCCCCTGAATGAGCTTTGCCTAAAGACCCATTATTTTCACACTGCCAAATCCATACATATTATTCAGACCTTATTATATCTTCCTGCTATATCTGACCATTGACCACTCACTTCTCCCACCTTCAGACAATATTATTTCTTTACTAATAATTTTTTGGCTCATTCAGACATTTCTGGAGGGTAAATCGGAAAATCTTTTAGAAAACATTTTGGCAATATGTATTGATTCAACAAATAATTTTTAAGCATTGTGTAAATATTTCCATTGCATTAATTTCTAGAGGTAGAACAACTGTTAAAGATAGCAAGTGCTTTGTGTGTGCATTTAGTAAGTGGTACAACCAGGTAGTCTGACTCTAAAATCTGTCATATTAACCTCTACACTAGGATTTTTCAAATTGAGTTCCATCAGAATCACCTAAAGGACTTGGTAAAATACAGATTAATGAGCCCCACCCCCCTAATTTTTTATTTACAAGGGTGAGCTAGCAAATTTAAATTTCTAACAAGGTTCCAGGTGATACTGATCTCCTTCCCAATACTATACTACCCACATATTTTCTTATTAACTCTTATTCATCTCTAATGACTCAACTCAGCTATCTCCTTCCTTCGGAAACCTTGGCTCCTCTCTTCCCTCACCAGCTGAACTAGATAACACCCATCTAAGACCTCACAACAATCATGAGCTCCCATGACATTATGTGCCTACCAAATACATATCGTAACCACTGAAACTGAAACTCTGTATGCATAGGTCCCAACTGCTAACCTTTGAGCACCTCAAGGACAGCGATCGCAACCATTCACCCTTTTTTACATGTCTTTAAGTTTCTTTTTAAATTTGTACTGTGATAAAATGTATATAAAATTTAACATTTCAACCATTTTAAGTGTACAGTGCAATGACATGAAACACATTCACATGATTATACAACCATCACCACCCCCCAACTCCAGAACTTTTTTCATTTTCCCAAATTGAAACTTTATATCCATGAAACAGGAACTCCCCAGTTTCCCCTTCTCTCAGCCCCATTCTACTTTCTGTCTCTATTCGTTTGTACAGGGACAGTTTCTAGCACATTGTTCCTCAACGGTATTATCTCAGTAACTGCAGAACTGAAGGAGGCGAGACTTTAAGCATCAAATAGAAGAATTAATGAGAAAGAATTTTAAAGAGTTAAAATTGACATAGAAATGGTGTATATCATCACTGGAGTAATTAGAAAACTTGAAGGACATATTAGCTGTTTGAGTTATAAGTATATGGCTGTTTGAAAACAATATCTTTGTTCTCTTTCTAGCACAAATAAATATTAGCCACTCATATTTTTAAGTTTATAAAGAGATCAAATACGAAAAATCATCTGAAAAAGAAATATAAAACACATCTTTTTTCTTTTCCACTCAAATACCTAGGACTCCTGAATTGAGTTCACTCTTCTTTCAGACTCTATGCCCACCTATATCTGCAATATTTTTGTAAGGTACATGGATGTGCTTCGGTCAAGAATTAGGCCAAGCCAGATGTCCAGGCCTGCATGACTCAGCGAGTACAGCGCATGCGTGTAACTCCACCTGTTATCACAGCCATGTAGCCATAACATAGGAAGGCCATCCCTTGGCCGTATGCCACTATTATCTGTAAAAGGTATAATTGCCCTGCTGACACTGTACAGTTGCTCTTGTACAGCCGCTCTTGCACCCAGAGAGAGAGTACCAGAAGCTGAGCTGTCAGTCTTGCTCTGACAAGGGGAGCCAGGGCATGGCTTGACTTGGCACAGTCTGGCTCACGTTCATGCCCAGAGAGAGAAAGAGTTAAGCTGCTGACCCTGAAGGCAAGGGAGAGCCAGTCGTGCAGCTCTGCATAGGAGCAGCTGGCCCAAGCAGTCGAAACAGGGCAGAAAGTGAGAGAAAGCTGCTGGTAAGAGAGCTGCTAATGAGAGGCCTAGTCCGAGTAAGCTGCTGATAAAGAGCTGCTGAATAAAACTACATTTCACCTGCTTATGGCCCCCCAGTGTTCTTTCAGCTATTGCCCATTCACCCACTCCCTTGGGACCTCAGCATGAGCTGGAACCTGAACTTGAACCTAACAGTTGGTAGACTCATGGACTGACAATCGTGACCCTAAACCTGACTGTCTTGCTACCTCAATTAACAGGAGAAAAGAGGAAACCTAAGAGAGCAGAATGCTATATTAAAAAATAAAACATATAAAAGGAAATGTAGGGATGCAAGAGGTTTATAATCTACTTCTGCATATGAAACCTCTTTTTAAAAAAATCGTGTGGTAGAAATGCCCAAATTAATTATTTGGTACTTACAGAGCATATAAAAGATGGACCTTATGGTTGTAATTCTTGAATGGATTCTTAAATAATGACTCCACATAACAGATGAATAATTTCAAGTCTCCTTTTAGCCAGCACTGTATGTTCCAGTTTGCACCTGAATTAAAAAAAAAACAAAACTGCATGAAATCTCAAAAACCATCTGAACAACTCAGTGAAAGAGAAGAACTAAATCAAATTTACCAGTGTTCTGATACAACTTCCATTTCCTATTCTGAGAGAAAAAGAACAAACTTTAGGAGCATGCATTTGCCCATCCCTTAGTCCCTTTGGCCCTCAGTTTCCTTTTTTCTAAAGTAACAGAATTAAATTCAATTATTGCTACTCAAACTCTCTTTAATTTCAAACCACTTAAATAGGACAAAAGAGCTCAAAAACTCATCTAGCTCTAGCTCAGTTCTCACTTTTCTTTCCTTTTTTTTTTTTTTTTTTTTTTTTTTGAGATTGGGGTCTCACTCTGTCACCCAGGCTGGAGTGCAGTGGCATGATCATTCATGGCTTACTGCAGCCTCGAACTCTCAAGCAATCTTCCCACCTCAGTCTCCTAAGTAGATGGGACTAGAGGCACGCATCACCATGCCCAACTAATTTTTTTTTTTTTTTTTGTATTTTTAGTAGAGATGGGGTTTCATTATGTTGCCCAGGCTGGTCTCTAACTCCTGAGCTCAAGTGATCTGTCTGCCTAGGTCTCCTAAATGCTAGGATTACAGGCATTGAAGCCACTGTGCCCAGCCTTTTTTTTTTTTTTTTTAATATTAGACAGTTAATATGCCAACATCATAACAAGGTCTGAGGGAGGCACATTTCACACATACATGTGAAAATCCAGTAGTCACGCTTTTGAGGGAGGAAAAGATATGCCTGTATTCTCATACTGGAGGTCTCTTTACATGAATGAGTCAATTGACTCCATTCTTCCTAGCTTTTCCAAAAGACTTGGGATAATTTTGTTGTTTATATTTCCAGATGCAGAATTTTTAACTACACTAGCTACAATGAGTATGCATTATACTTAAACAAAAAAAAAGAATTTTTTTCTTTGCTTTTTTGTTTTTCCAACTTTTATTTTTAGTTCAGGGGCACATGTGAAGGACGTGTTAGTTAGTTAAATAGGTAAACGTGTACCATAGCAGTTTGCTGCACAGATCATCACATCACCTAGGTGTTAAGCCCAGCATCCATTAGCTATTCTTTCTGAAAAACCCATGTTTAAAATGTAGATTATTTCAGAGATATTCCTTGCCTGAAGAAATATTATTATTCATGAATATTTTAAAATTTAACCAATTCAACAATATTATCAGTCATTTGATATTTTATATATTTAACAGAAATAAGGTGTGTTTTCTATTTCAAAGCAAATTTAAAAGACTACAAGGAATGTACTTAAAAGTAAAATATTTCCCTCATTATATTTTTATGGGATACAAGATAATTGGGGAATTATTTATTATTTTGTTCACATAATGAATCCTAATTTTATTATCAATATAAAAATGATTATGTATGTTAAAAATCAGAGCCATAAGACTTAAAACACATTGTTCAATACATTTAAAAAAATAGCTAATGCTTACCTATTTGTTGAAAAACTAAAGAATTTACTGTTGAAACAAATGTCTTTCCTTCAATGTTGTCTGCACATAAGGAGCAGTTTCTATCTTGCTCACTCCGAAAGCAACAGTGGAAAGTTGTTTTGGATAAGTTAGAAAAGTGAGTATCACTTGAATTAAACTCAACAGCTGTCTCATAATGTCCATTCAAATTTGAAGTATTCTTTGAGAGTCCAGCAGGCAAAAGGAAGTAGTCATAGGTTGAATTTGGTGGCATGCAAGACAACTTAAATCTCCAAGGAGTAATTGGATATGACAAGTTAAATGCAGTTATCACATAAATAAATTCTGTTAGGATATTAAAAAGACACATAGAAAAAAGTGATCATTTTGACTAAGATAAGACATGAATAGAAAGTATCCAAGATTAAACCATGTAGTGCTCAGTAATTATTTAACTTTCTAAGTCCTCAGTGAGTGCCTAATGAATAACTTCACGCTTCCATTGTACAATGTGTTATATTCAAGGGGATGCATTCATTTGTAGAAATAACTCCACTTTCTGACATCTCTTTTCTTTTTGAAAATTGACACTTCATGTTTTCTCTTTAATCTGACATGTTATATTTATGTTTTAATAAAAGGAAACAAACACTGAATATTTTATTTTTCCTTTCTAAAGCACATTATCTAGCTTCCATTATAAATGATAAATATAATATCCAGTATAAATGATAAATAAATATCTGGATGTACAATTATATAAACAAACATCAAAGCGCTATTTTAATATGTAGTTAAGAGAGTAACACCAACATATTAACACTGCTTTCGCTGAGCACTTTTAGAAAAAATTTGTCTTCAACATGATGATAGCTTGACGATCTCCTGAATTTTCCCATGATCCTCCAAATACAAAACATCATATAAGACACGCCCTTAGCACATTACACAAAAAATGATGCAAAAGAATAGACTTCTTATGGGAAATGCCCACTGCTGATTAAATTGTCACTTTTTAAACATAAAAATTAAGAACAATTATACAATCCAGTACCAAAAAATCTGCAAAAGTTAAACTTTTTCTTTTCTTTTTTTTTTTTTTTTCTTTTTTTTAAGATGGAGTTTCGCTCTTGTCGCCCAGGCTAGAGTGCAGTGGCACGATCTCAGCTCACTACAACCTCTGCCTCCCGGGTTCAAGTGATTCTCCTGCCTCGGCCTCCTAAGTAGCTGGGATTACAGGCACCCACCACCACACCTGGCTAATTTTTGTACTTTTAGTAGAGACGGGGTTTTGCCATGTTGGCCAGGCTGGTCTCGAACTTCTGACCTCAGGTGATCCACCCACCTTGGCCTCACAAACTGCTGGGATTACAGGCATGAGCCACTGCACCAGCCAAACTTATTTTTAAATATTTGTTTGAAAACAAAACAATTCTCCATAATTGTTTTTTCAACAAGTTACCCAAATGATGCAACAATTGTGTTGGCTTATATAGACAGTAATGCAGAATAGGAATTCTGAGAATCTTGTATGGATTTGTATGAAATGAGAATTTTGAAGAGTTATGGCAAATGTAACAATGAAAGGAAATAGAAGTAATCGTGATGTTTATCAGTAGGTGAATGGGTAAATTCTGATACATCCACACAATTAAATATTATTCAGGGCTTTAAAAAATGAGATATCAAGTCACGAAAAGGTTTGGAGGTTCCAGCACTCTTCCAGAACTATGCATCCAACAAAGGACTAATATCCAGAATTTAGAAGGAACAACTCCACAAGAAAAAAACAAATAATCCCATTAAAAAGAAGGCAAAGGAAATGAACAGACATTTCTCAAAAGAAGACATACAAGCAGCCAATGAACATGAAAAAAATGCCCAATATCACTAATAATCAGAAAAATGCAAATTAAAACTACAGTAAGATACCATCTGATACCAGTAAGAATGGCCATTATTAAAAAGTGAAAAAATAATAGATTTTGCTGAGGATGCAGAGAAAAGGAAATGCTTATTCACTGCTGGTGGGAATGTAAATTAGTACAACCTCTACGGAAAACAATGTGTAGATTTCACAAGGAACTAAAAGTAGAACTATCATTCAATCCAGCAATTCCACTACTAAGTATCTACTCAAAGGAAAAGAAACAATTATAACAAAAAGACACCTGTGCTCATATGTTTGTAACAGCACTATTCACAATAGCAAAGTAATGGAATCAACCTAAGTGTCCCTCAACGAATGACTGGATTAAAAAAATGTGGCATATTCACACACATGTGCAGACACACACACACACACACACACACACACACACACACCGTGGAATACTATGCAGCCATAAAAAAGAATAAAATCATGTATTTTGCAACAACATGGATGGAGCTAAAGACCATTATCCTAAGTGAAACAACTCAGAAACAGAAAATCAAATACCACATGTTCTCACTTATAAGTAGGAGATAAGCAATGGGTACACATGGACATACAAAAGAGAATAATAGACACTCGGGACTCCAAAATGGGGAGAGGATGGAAGAGGGGTGAGCAGTGAAAATTACCTATTGTGCACAATGTTCACTAGTCAGGTGATGCACACACTATGTCATATATCCACGTAACA
The DNA here is from genome assembly GCF_002776525.5 of Piliocolobus tephrosceles. Lineage (NCBI taxonomy): Eukaryota > Metazoa > Chordata > Mammalia > Primates > Cercopithecidae > Piliocolobus > Piliocolobus tephrosceles. The sequence goes on from NC_045434.1 coordinate 156,607,347, forward strand.
AAATCATACTTGTACCCTCTGAATCTACAAAAATAAAAATTTAAAGAGGAAAAAAATGACATGGAGGAAACATAAATGCATATTACTAAGTGAAAGACACCAATATGAAAAAGACTATGTACTATGTTATTCCAGCTATATGACATTATGACATTCTATAAAAGGCACAACTATGGAAACAATAAAAAGATTGGTAGTTCCCAGGAGTTAGGTAAGAAGGTAGGAGGAATAGGCAGGCCACAAAGGATGGATAGGGCAGTGAAATTCTTCTGTATGATTCTACAGTGGCAGATAAAGGTCACCCTATATACATCTGTCAACATTCATACAATATACAACACCAAGAGTGAACCATAATGTAAACTATGGACTTTGAGTGACAATGATATGTCAATGTGGGTTCATCAATTGTGACAAGTGTACCACTCTGATGGGGAATAGTTGATAACGGGGGGTTATACATGTGTGGGGCAGTAAGTCTATGGAAAATCTCTGTACCTTCCGCTCAATTTTGCTGTGAACATAAAACTGCTCTAAAAACTAAAGGCTATCTAAAAATGTAAGAAAATAAAATTTTTAATCAACTCACAAATATATTTTTTCATTATAAAAGCAATTATCAATGAAAAACATTCAAATGATACATAGGTAATGACTGTTAATAGTTTGGTTTCTAACGATTTCTATAGATATAAATTAATACAAATATGTATAGATGCAAAAATTGAAGCCAAAGGGATTAATGTGACAAATGTGACTATGGCCATACTGATGACAATTAGGTATCACAACGTTACAAAAGTAAATCCATATTACAATTATGTTCCTTTGGACTTCGTTCACTCCTTCTAACATATGTTTCTAAAATCAGAACACCTCAAAGAAAACAGAATAGTTTTTTTGAGAGAGGGGACTTACAAAACCAAGAATATGTAATATTACTAATTTACAGCACTATATATTCTAGGTCTACTAGAGGATTCAGTTGCTTGAAACAAATTAGCCTAAAACCCTCACAGAAGTATTTAAATGTAAAATGTAATGATGAACTTCAAAAACATAGCAACTATTGATGCAGTTAAATTAAAAGATGAGTCTATTTTATCCACATGCAACTTTGCAAATTATATTTCTTTCCCTCAAAATGAATCCTAAACTCTAAAGGCAGTCTAGAATTTTCATCTGAAGGCATATCTTATTAGGTAACAATATCCCGGGATTTATTTTGATTCACAAACTTGATCAAACCACAAACCTTCCAGAAAGTCAACGTAAAACACTAGAGTCTAACAAAAATTAATAGAGAATTATAAAAGAGAATGAATAGTTCCCTTAAATATATCTAATAAAATTAGAGAATATAAAAAGAGAATGAGCTATTTCTCTTTGATAGTCCCTTGTGGCATAATGTTTTGGAAATCTGTAACTGTGGAGCTATCCAGGTTATTTTCTGGAGGTATACAGATGGCTGCAATGAGAAAGAAGTATGTACAACAAGAAAGACCTGTAGGGCAGCTTAGAAGAGCCCCTTTAGATTGGGGTAGCCAAGGAGATGCTCAGAATCAGTTGACACAGAGGTAACAGTTGCCAGATAAAGTTGCCACAACATAAGTTTTGTTAAAGAAAGCTAGATAAACAATTGCCAAATCACATAAGTTTTGTTAAAGATACTCTAACTTTAATTTCAAAAACTTGGAACATAATCTAACTTAGATGATTTGGCTTAAGACAATCAGAATGTCACCAGAATGTGGTAAAAAACACGTGAGAACGGTATGTTCAAAAGTTATTGGCAATGTGGCACAGTGGCTCACGCCTGTAATCCCAACACTTTGGGAGGCCGAGGCGGGCAGATCATGAGGTCAAGAGATTGAGACCATCTGGCCAACATGGTGAAACCCTGTCTCTACTAAAAATACAAAAATTATCTGGGCATAGTGGTGCGTGCCTGTAGTCCCAGCTACTCAGGAGGCTGAGGTAGGAGAATCGCTTGAAACCAGGAGGTGGAGGTTGCAGTGAGCCGAGATCATGCCACTGCACTTCAGTCTGGCGGCAGAGCAAGACTGCGTCTCAAAAAAAAAAAAAAAAGAATTAATCTACAGAAATATTTTTCCAAATATACAAAGATATATGAATTTTCAATGCAGTATTATTTGTTACAAAAAAAGAAATGTCTATCAATCAGGAACTGGTCAAATGGACTATATATGTTATATATAAATATAAATGTATAATAATTTTATATATATTCATACAGTGCATTGTCATGTAACCGTTAAACTAATAAGTACCCCGGCAAATACTGATAAAGATAAAAAGCCATCATGATAAATTGGAAACCTGTTAAATGGAAAAATAAACATCCAGAACAACATGTATAGACCAGTGCTATTTTTGCAGCTATAGATATGAGTGTGTCTGTGTATGTGTGTGTGTGAGCCTGTGTGTATGTGACAATTCTGGAAGGATACACCATCAGGTTGTCTTTAGAAGGTTGGGAAGGGTTTTCATTTTCATATTTATACACTTATACCATGGTTTGCATTTTTAATCATAAGCATGTATGAGAATTCCTAACTAGAAAAAGGAAATTCTGTTAGTTAATAAATAAAACAACATCTCTAAAGGCAAAATATCTACCATGTTTAAGGGTATTAAAATAGCAAATGAGCAAATAACTTACCCCAATGTAACAAAACCACACAGAATTTTTGACAAATCATCTTACTTCAGAAAAGTACACCTGGAAAAGAGTAAATCTAAAATTAAAAGACACACACAAACAAAAACACATATATATAAGTTGTCTGTGGAAAACATAAAAAGAAAGGGATTATAGATAAGTCTCTAAATTTTAATAACCTGTGATACTCTAGATCAATATCTGAGAAATATCTCATATTAAATTATGTTATAGATTTCTTTCTTTACGCATCCTATATCACTAAAAATACAAGTAAAAAAAATGTAAATTGAGTGTTCCTTTATGCCATAACAAACCAGGACAGGTATCACAGGATAAGATTGAAATTTTAACTAAACACAAGTGACCACAAGATTGATTAAATATGTAACAACTAATCTAACATCATTAATATCACCATCTTCAATTTTTTTCATGCTCAGGTCTTAAAATTTCCCTGTTTTCTAAAGTCTTTATCTTTACTATGATATTATAAGGCCAAATAATTATTGCATAGGTAACAACTGCCTATTTATTTCCAATAAAGAGGAGAAATTTTACCAGTGGACTTTTGGAAACCTATTGTTAATTTGCAGATGAGGTAATATTGGAGAGTTAGAATAATTAAAAGTCTGATGGCTTAATATACCCAAATGAAGTCTGACTTCAGAGACAAGATTTCCCATGAGTTCTACTCAATTTGAAATATCACAAATATGATTATTTGTACTACTATGTCATAAATCCAAATAGTAGTATAATTTTAATATAGTGGGCTTGGACTTTGGATGAAAACCTACCTGAATTAGGTGTCAGGAGTGTTGGGTGCCAGTCTAAGCTCTTCTGTTACTTGGTGCCAGTCTAAGCTCTTCTGCGACTTGGGTTTTCAATACTCTAGATCTCAGGTTCCTCATCTACAAATCAGACTGTCAGATGGTCTCTACAACCCCTTTCAGAGCTGCCTATGACTCTGAGAGGTGTAATTTAAAACGGAAACCACACTTTACCACAAAGAATGGTATAAAACATTAAGTGAGAAACATGTCTCATGACTCATATCTGAGAATTGGCACCACATGATAAGTGAGAATTGGCACCACATGATAAGTAAATGGAAAAACATGTTTATTTATTTTACAACTTACTATTAGGAAGAAAATAAATGAATATAAACAGTGGGTAGTCCAGTAAATTTGTTTTTCAGACTACAAGTTTGTCATCAGAATTTTTGCTCTTTATACACTGATATCACAATGGTTTTTAGGATTTCTAGAAATCAGTTCAGTGTTTGGAACCCTCATGATTTAATTATATTAAATGAGTACAAATTCCTCCCTGTTTTTATGCTACCTGTTCTTGATATAAAATGTTCTCATAAAATAAACTCAAAGGCAAGTTTTATAATCAAGCTGTGTCACAGATACAACACATCACTGGATCGCTTTGATGAAACTTACTAGTGACTAGTAATTCAGTTCAACAATTGATTTGGCTCACTTTTAATTCACCTGGTCTCCTCAGTTAAGTGATCAAATAGATCAGCAGTTTTCCTCACATAAAACAACCACTTCTTTATTTAATGTTCCATGCAAAACGCAAACTATTCTGATGGTTTGGATTCTCGCAGTCAGGTTTCATTCTTAAATAACAGAGAAACAATCACAAGTGTAAAAAGGACATAGACTCAACCTTGAAGAGACAGAGAAAGATGGTTTCTGACATAGATTCGATGAGAGAAACATATGCACCCTAAACTGTACAAAAAGGAATATAAAGAATATTTTTTAAAACATAAATAATATAGAAAAGGAGGTGAGGTGCAGTGGCTCACACCTGCAATCCCAGCACTTTGGGAGACCAAGGCAGGTAGATCACTTGAGGTCAGGAGTTCAGACCAGCTGGCCAACATAGTGAAACACCGCCTCTACTAAAAATACCACAAGTAGCTGGGTGTGGTGGTATGTGCCTGTAATCCCAGCTACTTGGGAGGCTGAGGCAAGAGAATTGCTTGAACCTGGGAGGTGAAGGTTGCAGTGAGCTGAGATCGCACCACTGCACTCCAGCCTGGGTGAAGGTGAGGCTCTGTCTAAAAAAAAATACAGAAAAAGTGACAGAAATTTTTTAAACTGTGAAAAAATTTGAAGCAAAGGGAAAATTAAAGATAGGATGACAAAAATAAGTCTAATACACCAAACATCATTAATATGAAGATACTTCCTAAGGATGAACCATTAATTTGTTCTAACTTTTCTTATGGTCTAATTGTTCAATTATAAATTCTGAGTAGTTAAAATGAAATGAACAGTTTAGAACAGTAAGAAATTTTTATTGATTAATTTTATAAGATAACATTTAACATCCTCATAAACATCCTAATAATACCAGAGTTTCAAAGCAATTTCAAAATTTAATAATTTGTCACCTTCTCCACTACCAATACCCTGTTCTAAGCCACAATTATCTCTTCCTGAAACTATCAGAAGAGCCTCCCAACTGGTCTCCCTACTTCTGTCCTTGCTTGTTGTCAGTTATCAACATAGCAGTTAAAGTGATCTTCTTAACACAGATCAGATCGTGTCTCTCTAGCACAGTAGTCACAGTGATCTTATTAACACATTGACCAGATCATGTCTCTCTTTCTCAAAGCACTACAGCCCTACCCCGGCACTTGGAGTAAAAGTCCAAGTCCTGAGCAGGACTACAAGGTCCCGGATCCCACTCATCATCCACTGCTCTCCCCACCACTCAACTCACCTTCTAAAGGAGCCTTCCTGGCCATCCCATCTGAAATTTCAGCACCTCCCCCATGCCAACATGCACAAAAGCAATCTTCAAAGAGGCATTCTCCTATCATGCAGATACAGCTCTTTAAGAATATGGCATAATAGCAAGAAGGACTTCAAAATGGTGATTCTTAACCATTTTTTGGAACATGGACCTCACTGAGAATTGGGTGAAAGGAGTGTATCAACGCCACGAGGAAGCACATACAACCAATTAGGGCTATAATTTCAAGAGGTTAACACTCCCTTGAAACTTATCCAAGGATTAAGAATTCCTGATATAGATAAATAAATGTAATGCACATTCCACAAGCAGAGTTCCATGAACTGAGCCGGTAACAGACACCACACTATGAAGAGTTGAGAAAACACTGCCTAACATTCCACTGGAATGCAGTTTTCTTCATTCATTTGGGCTGCTATAACAAAATACACAAACTCAGTGGCTTATAAACAACGGAAATTTATTGTTCACAATTCTGGAGGCTGGAAAGTCCAAGATCAACATGCCAGCAGATTCAATCTCTGATGAACTGTTTCTCATAGATGGTGCCTTTTTGCTGTGTCTTCACATGGAAGAAGGGGTGAACAAGCTCCCCTGCAGCCTCTTTTATAAGGATACTAATCCCATTCATGAAGCCTCCACCCTCATGACCTAATAACCTCCTAAAGGCCCCACCTCTTAATGCTATTGCATTGGTGATTAGGTTTCAACATATGAATTCTGTGGTGGCACAAACATTCAGACCACAGAAGTAGTCATTTCTCTGCTGACAGTTAAAAGGAGTAATGTCCCTTAGCAGTCATTCAAAAAGACGATAGGGTTGACATCCTCACGTGACATGGAAACATGCCAAACAGAGTACCCTCTACCCCAATCACCACTGACAATACTTAGAACTGGGATAGGGTAAGGAAAGAGCTTAATCAATTCTCATTAGAAAATAATTGTGGCTCTACTCACACACACAAAAAAAGGAGTGTTGCAAAAGTTCTCTGACTATCATGGCAGAAACAAGTATAGCTTGAAAACATTTTTCAAAGAAAAATAAGCAAATTCGCATCATAGCCATAATAAATTATCATAAGGTAAATATAATTATAGATTTGAGCAGTGTAGGTCCCTGTGCCCACTTCCAAAGAAAACTAATTGAAAAATGTACACTTATCTGACTGGTCTTACAGACCAGATATAAGTATAAGATGTCTATTAAAAATAACAGTTTAATAATATGTGCTTCATAACCCTACTTTTCAGAAATATTAACCAGAAGTCTACTGTGGCCATTCCTAGAATTCAATTATTCGCCACAGCTCTTTCAAGTCACCGCACCCCATGACTCTTTCCTCTGAATCAGATCCTGCAGGAGGACCATTCATCCAGGTGATATGTGGGTCTCAAACTGATTCCTGAAGTTGGCAAATTATTTCTATAGAAATAGCACATTTTTTAAATGCTGTGCATTCTGTTAGTCAGCTTCCTATGTGAGAAGATGCTACTGCTGTGCTCAATAAAATAAATTTAGCAAGAAGAACACACAAAAAAGAACAGGTGGGGGTTGGCTGGCAAGATGGCCGAATAGAAACAGCTCTGGTCTGCAGCTCCCAGGGAGATCAAGGCAGAAGGCTGGTGATTTCTGCATTTCCAACTGAGGTGCCCGGCTCATCTCATTCCTACTGGTTAGACAGTGGGTGCAGCCCACAGAGGGTGAGCTGAAGCAGGGTGGGGCGTCGGCTCACCCAGGACGTGCAAGGGATCAGGAAACTCCCTCCCCTAGCCAAGGGAAGGCATGAGGGACTGTGCCATGAGGGACAGAGCACTCTGGCCCAGATACTACACTTTTGTCATGGCCTTCCCAACCCACAGACCAGGAGATTCCCTCGGGTGCCTACACCACCAGGGCCCTGGGGTTCAAGCACAAAAGTGGGCAGCCATTTGGGCAGACACCAAGCTAGTTGCAGGAGCTTTTTTTTGTACTCCAGCCGTGCCTGGAATGCCAACGACAGAACTGTTCACTCCCCTGGAAATGGGGCTGAAGCCAAGGAGCCAAGTGGTCTTGCTCAGCAGATCCCACGCCCACGGAAGCCAGCAAATTAAGATCCACTGGATTGAAATTCTCGCTGCCAGCACAGCAGAAGTCGACCTGGGACACTCAAGCCTGGTGAGGGGAGGAGTGTCCGTCATTACTGAGGCTTGAGTAGGCAGTTTTCCCCTCACAGTGTAAACAAGGCCTCCGGGAAGTTTGAACTGGGTGGAGCCCACTGCAGCACTGCAGAGCTTCTGTAGCCAGACTGCCTTTCTAGATTCCTCCTCTCTGGGCAGGGCATCTCTGAAAGAAAGGCAGCAGCCCCATTCAGGGGCTTATAGATAAAACTCCCATCTCCCTGGGACGCAGCATCCTCCCTGGGGGAAGAAGGCGGCTGTGGGCGCAGCTTCAGCAGACTTAAACATTCCTGCCTGCTGTCTCTGAAGACAGCAGTGGATCCCCCAGCACAGCGCTCCAGCTTTACTAAAGGACAGGCTGCCTCCTCAAATGGGTCCCTAACCCCTGTGCCTCTTGACTGAGAGACACCTCCCAGCAGGGGTCAATGGACACCTCATACAGGAGCACTCCAGTTGGAATCTGGCAGGTGCCCCTCTGGGACGAAGCTTCCAGAGAAAGGAACGGGCAGGAATCTTTGCTGTTCTGCAGCATCCACTGGTGATAGCCAGGCAAACAGGGTCTGGAGTGGACTCCAAGCAAACTCCATCAGACCTGCAGCAGAAGGGCCTGACTGATAGAAGGAAAACTAACAAACAGAAAGGAATAGCATCAACATCAACAAAAAGGACTCCACAGAAAAACCCCATTCAAAGATCAGCAACATCAAATACCAAAGGTAGATAAATCCATGAAGATGAGGAAAAGCCAGCACAAAGAAGCTGAAAATTCCAAAAACCAGAATGCCTCCTCTCCTGCAAAGGATCGCAACTCCTTGCCAACAAGGGAACGAAACTGGACAGAGAATGAGTTTGATGAATTGACAGAAGTAGGCTTCAGAAGGTGGGTAATAACAAACTCCTCTGAGCTAAAGGAGCATGTTCTAACCGAATACAAGGAAGCTAAGAACCTTGAAAAAATGTTAGAGGAATTGCAAACTAGAATAACCAGTTTATAGAAGAACATAAATGACCTGATGGAGCTGAAAAACACAGCATGAGAACTTTGTAAAGCATACACAAGTATCAATAGCCAAATCGATCAAGTGGAAGAAAGGATATCAGAGATTGAAGATCAACTCAATGAAATAAAGCATGAAGACAAGGTTAGAGAAAAAAGAATGCAAAGAATGAACAAAGCCACCAAGAAATATGGGACTATGTGAAAACACCAAATCTACATTTGATTGGTGTACCTGAAAATGACAGGGAGAACAGAACCAAGTTGGAAAACACTCTTCAGGATATTATCCAGGAGAACTTCCCCAACCTGGCAAGACAGGTCAACATTCAAATTCAAGAAATACAGAGAACACCATAAAGATACTCCCAAGACACATAATCATCAAATTCACCGAGGTTGAAATAAAGGAAAAAATGTTAAGGAAGCCAGAGAGAAAGGTCGAGTTACCCACAAATGGAAGCCCATCAGACTAACAGTGGATCTGTCTGCAGAAACCCTACAAGCCAGAATAGAGTAGGGGCCAATATTAAATGTTCTTAAAGAAAAGAATTTTCAACCCAGGATTTCATATCCAGCCAAACTAAGCTTCATAAGCAAAGGAGAAATAAAATCCTTTACAGACAAGCAAATGCTGAGAGATTTTGTCACCACCAGGTCTGCCTTACAAGAGCTCCTGAAGGAAGCACTAAACATGGAAAGGAAAAAACAGTACCAGCTACTGCAAAAACATACCAAATTGTAAAGACCATCAACACTATGAAGAAACTGCATCAACTAATGGGCAGAATAAGCAGCTAGCATCATAATGACAGGATCAAATTCACACATAACAACATTAACCTTAAATGTAAATGGTCTAAATGCCCGAATTAAAAGACACAGACTGGCAAATTGGATAAAGAGTCAAGACCCATCAGTGTGCTGTATTCAGGAGACTCATCTCACATGCAAAGACACATAGGCTCAAAATAAAGGGATGGAGGAATATTTACCAAGCAAATGGAAAGAAAAAAAAAAAAAAGCAGGGGTTGTAATTCTAGTCCTTGATAAAATAGACTTTAAACCAACAAAGACCAAAAAAGACCAAGAAGGGCATTACATAATGGTAAAGAGATCAATGCAACAAGAAGAGCTATCTATCCTACATATATATGCACGCAATACAGGAGCACTCAGACTCATAAAGCAAACTCTTAAAGACCTACAAAGAGACCTAGACTCCCACACAATAATAGTGGGAGACTTTAGCACTCCACTGTCAATATTAGACAGATCAACAAGAAAGAAAATTAACAAGGATATTCAGGACTTGAACTCAGCTCTGGACCAAGCAGATCTAATAGGCATCTACAGAACTCTCCACCCCAAATCAACAGAATATACAGTCTTCTCAGCACCACATCACAGTTTTTCTAAAATTGACCACATAATTGGAAGTAAAACACTCCTCAGCAAATGCATAACAAACAGTCTCTCAGACAACAGTGCAATCAAATTAGAACTCAGGATTAAGAAACTCACTCAAAACTGCACAACTACATGGAAACTGAACAACCTACTCCAGAATGACTACCAGGTAAGTAATGAAATTAAGGCAGAAATAAAGATGTTCTTTGAAACCGATGAGTACAAAGACACAACGTACCAGAATCTCTGGGACACATATAAAGCAGTGTTTAGAGGGAAATTTATAGCACTAAATGCCCAAAAGAGAAAGCAGGAAAGATCTAAACTTGACATCCTATCATCACAATTAAAAGAACTAGAGAAGCAAGAGCATACAAATTCAAAAGCTAGCAGAAGACAAGAAATAACTAAGATCAGGGCAGAACTGAAGGAGATAGACACAAAAAACTCTACAAAAACTCAATGAATCCAGGAGCTGCATTTTTGAAAAGATCAACAAAATAGACCACTAGTCAGACTAATAAAGAAGAAAAGAGAGAAGAATCAAATAGACACAATAAAAAATGATAAAGGGGATATCACCACTGATCCCACAGAAATACAAACTACCACTAGAAAATACCATAAACACTTCTATGCAAATAAACTAGAAAATCTAGAAGAAATGGATAAATTCCAGACCCATACACCCTTCCAACACTAAACCAGGAAGAAGTCAAATCCCTGAATAGACCAAAAACAAGGTCTGAAATTGAGCCAGTAATTAATAGCCTACCAACCAAAAAAGGCCCAGGACCAGACAGATTCACAGCCGAATTCTGCCAGAGGTACAAAGAGGAGCTGGTACCATTCCTTCTGAAATTATTCTGAACAATAGAAAAAGAGGGATTCCTCCGTAACTCATTTATGAGGCCCACATCATCCTGATACCAAAACCTGGCATAGACACAACAAAAAAATAAAATTTCAGGCCAATATCCCTGATGAACGTTGATGCAAAGATCCTCAATAAAATACTGGCAAACTGAATCCAGCAGCACATCAGAAAGCTCATCCACCACGATGAAGTCAGCTTCATCTCTAGGATGCAAGCTGCTTCAACATACGCAAATCATCACATAAACAGAACCAATGACAAAAACCACATGATTATCTCAGATGCAGAAAAGGCCTTTGATAATATTCAACCCCGCTTCATGCTAAAAACTCTCAATAAACGAGGTAATGGTGGAATATATCTAAAAATAGTAAGAGCTATTTATGACCCATAGCCAATATCAAACTGAATGGGCAAAAGCTGGAAGCACTCCCTTTAAAAACCGGCATAAGACAAGAATGCCCTCTCTCACCACTCCTATTCAACATAGTGTTAGAAGTTCTGGCCAGGGAAATCAGGAAAGAGAAAGAAATTAAGGACATTCAAATAGGAAGAGAGGAAATCAAATTGTCTCTGCTTGCAGATGACATGATTGTATATTTAGAAAATCTCATCGTCTCAGCCCAAAATCTCCTTAAGCTGATAAGCAACTTCAGCAAAGTCTCAGGATACAAAATCAATGTGCAAAAATCACAAGCATTCCTATACACCAATAACATACAAACAGAGAGGGAAATCATGAGTGAACTCCCATTCACAATTGCTTCAAAGAGAATAAAATACCTAAGGACTTCTTCAAGGAGAACTACAAACCACTGCTCAAGGAAATAAGACAGGACACAAACAAATGGAAAAACATTCCATGCTCATGGATAGGAAGAATCAATACTGTGAAAACAGCCATACTGCAAAAGTAATTTATAGATTCAATGCTATCCCCATCAAGCCACCATTGACTTTCTTTAAAGAATCAGAAAAAACTACTTTAAAGTTCATATGGAACCAAAAAAGAGCCTGCATAGCCAAGACAATCCTAAGAAAAAAGAACAAAGCTAGAGGCATCACACTACCTGACTTCAAACTATACTACAAGGCTACAATAACCAAGACAGCATGGTACTGGTACCAAAACAGATATATAGGCCAATGGAACTAAACAGAGGCCTCAGAAATAACGCCACACATCTAAAACCATATGATCTTTAGCAATCCTGACAAAAACAAGCAATGGGGAAAGGATTCCCTATTTAATAAACAGTGTTGGGAAAGCTGGCTAGCCATATGCAGAAAATTGAGACTGGGCCCCTTCTTTACACCTTATACAAAAATTAACTTAAGATGGATTAAAGACTTAAACGTAAGACCTAAACCCATAAAAACCCTAGAAGAAAACCTAGGCAATACCATTCAGGACATAGGCATGGGCAAAGACTTCATGACTAAAACATCAAAAGCAATGGCAACATAAGCCAAAATTGACAAATGGGATATAATTAAACTAAACAGCTCAGCTTCTGCAGAGCAAAAGAAACTACCATCAGAGTGAACAGGCAACCTATGGAACAGGAGAATATTTTTGCAATCTAACCATCTGACAAAGGGCTAATATTCAGAATCTACAAAGAACTTAAACAAATTTATAAGAAAAAAATAACCCCATCAAAAAGTGGTCAAAGGATATGAACAGACACTACTCAAAAGAAGACATTTATGTGGCCAACAAACATATAGAAAAAAAAGTTCATCATCACTGGTCATTAGAGAAATGCAAATCAAAACCACAATAAGATACCATCTGATGTCAGTTAGAACAGCAATCATTAAAAATTCAGGAAACAACAGATGCTGGAGAGGATATGGAGAAATAGAAATGCTTTTACATTGTTAGTGGGAGTGTAAATTAGTTCAGCCACTGTGGAAGACAGTGTGGCAATTCCTCAACGATCTAGAACCAGAAATACCATTTGACCCAGCAATCCCATTACTGGGTATATTCTCAAAGGATTATAAATCGTTCTACTATAAAGATACATGCTCACGTATGTTTATTGCAGCCCTGTTCACAACAGCGAAGACTTGGAACCAACCCAAATGTCCATCAATGATAGACTGGATAAAGAAAATGTGGCACATATATACCATGGAATACTATGCAGCCATAAAAAAGGATGAGTTCATGTCCTTTGCAGGGACATGTATGAAGCTGGAAACCATCATTCTCAGCAAACTAACACAGGAACCAAAAAACAAACACCGTATGTTCTCACTTATAAGTGGGAGTTGAACAATGAGAACACATGGACACAGGGAGGGGAACATCACACACCAGGGCCTGTCGGGGGGTGGCTGGCGAGGGGAGGGATAGCGTTAGGAGAAATACCTAATGTAGGTGATGGGTTGATGGGTGCAGCAAACCACCACGACATGTGTATACCTATGTAACTAACCTGCACGTTCTGCACATGTATCACAGAACTTCAAGTATAATTAAAAAAAAAAAAAGAACAGGCACAATATTTCTCATCCATATTAGACTTTTGAAAAACAAGTATTTTAATACATTCTCTGGAATACAGTAAGTACTCATAAATAGTTGTTGAATCAATTAAAGTATATAATACATAATTAATGAAGATATTTATCCTCATGTTTAAAAAGAAAAACAGTCCTTAGGAATTTAGAAAGAAATGAAAAAAAAAAAAAGCCTGTGTTGAAATATACAAATATTTGAAGAAATCTGTATAAAGTATACAAAGACAAATCCACGGTCTGATCTAAATGATACATCCATGACGTATGGATTTGCAAGCAGTAATTCAATTTGCATAATATGCCCAGCACAGTAAGCATATTAGTCATGCTTACTCTTCAATTATTACTATGAAGAAAAAATCCAAATCTATATTCTACTGAATAATCATAATTTGGATTTTCAAAGGAAGATCAGACTGTTTAATTTCTACTGTAAAAGATTGTGTTATTTTTACCTATCAAATTCTACTTAAATATAAAACAGAACAGTCTCAATCAGTGTTTTAGCAGAAATAAAATTATTTACAACTTGTTCCATTGATCTCAAAAAATCTCTGAGTGTGTAGGAAAGTTTATGAGTAAGAAAAGAAATTCTGACAATAATGTTGCTTTGATGAGTTAACTCAATGAGCTCCAAATGCCACTAAGTTTTGTTTTTACTTTATGTTACAGAAGCATCTATCTCTCACTTAAATAAACATTTAAGCATTTAATTTAAATGCAACTGAAAAACATTATTTCTTCAAGTATCAAAAATTTAACAAAATAAATATAGCCTGATCTATTTCTAGTAGCCTTGTCATTTTAAGTATGCTAACTTTTATTTATTCACTTGGAATATAAACTGGTCTTGTTATTCCCATCAAGTAGCTGTTAAAGACTTGAATTATTTTTTAATTTAAAAAAAATCTTCCAACATCCTGGCATAAGCATTTGTCACTTTGAAAACATAATTTCAAGTACTTTAATTCCTGATATTACTCTGATCTTGTCACATATTAATTCCTAAAAAATGCATAAGGATAAGCTACGATTCATAGATGTAGGTACCATAAAGTCAACAAAGTTGAGTCAGAGTAGGTGTCTTATCTAAGGTGTAAATTAAAATCTATACATAAATTTACTCATTTAAATATTAACTGGATATCCAATAAATGCAAGCTACCACATGCGATGCTAGAAATGTATAAATTAATTAAAATTTATTTACTTTAAGAAATAACATGCTATTAATTTTTTCACATGTCAAAGCACTATAACACCACTGGGACTTCAAGTTCAACATGGTAAACTGGGGCCAGGCACGGTGGCTCATGCCTGTAATCCCAGCACTCTGGAACGCCAAGGCAGGCAGATCACTTGAGGCCAGAAGTTTGAGACCAGCCTGGAAAAACTCCAGCTCTACTAAAAATATAAAAATTAGCCAGGCATAACACGGTGAAACCCCGTCTCTATTAAAAATATAAAAAATTAACCGGGCATTGTGGCGGGAGCCTGTAGTCCCAGCTACTCGGGAGGCTGAGGCAGGAGAATGGCATGAACCCAGGAGGCAGAGACTGCAGTGAACCGAGATCACGCCACTGCACTCCAGCCTGGGCAACAGAGCGAGACTCCGTTTAAAAAAAAAAAAATAGCCGGGCATGGTGGCGTATGCTTATAGTCCCAGCTACTTAAGAGACTGAGGCATGAGAATCGCTTGAGCCTGAAGGGCAGAGGTTGCAGTGAGCCAAAATTGTACCACTCTACTCTAGCCTGGGTGATGGAGTGAATTGCTGTCTCAAAAAAAAAAAAAAAAAAAAAAAGATGATAAACTGAACAAATGGATATTTCCCTCCTGAGATACCTTGAAAATTATAATAAAGTAAATAATATCAACCCACTAAGAGAGAGAATGAGAGACCAGCAGCAAAAGAGAAATTTATACAAATTTCCAAAACATTAGTGTGTTAGTCCATTCTTGCATTATTAAAAAGGAATACCCGAGAGTGGGTAATTTATAAAGAAAAGTGGTTTATTTTGGTTCATGGTCCTGTAGGCTATAAAGGAAGCATGAGGCCAGCATCTGCTTCTGGTGAGGGCCTCAAGAAGCTTACAGTCATGGTAGAAAATGAATGGGGAGCAGGTGCATCACATGGCAAGGGGGAGCAAGAGAGGGTGGGAGGAAATGCCAGGCTCCTTTAACAACCAGATCTTGCATGAACTCAGAGCAAGAACTCACTCGTTACCACGGGGAGGGCACCAAGCCATTCGTGATGGACGTGTTCCATGACCCAAATATCTCCCACCAGGCCCCACCGCCAACACTGGGGATTACATTTCAACATAAGATTTGGAGGGGACAAATACCCAAACCACATCAACTAGCAAAGACTAATGAAGTACAACAAAGGAAGTGACTACATAGGATATTTGGAGAATAGGCTGTCAACATGAGGAAACAAACCTACAGACATTCTAAATGACAAGGGCAAGAGGGTGAGGTGGGGCGAAAAGGAGAGGCTGTTTTGGTCTGCATGTGTAATATCTGCATATGTAGTTCACCTCCTCACAAGCAATGCACAGCAACTAAACTAGCTCTATGTAACCGTCAGGAGAGTGACTAACAAACAACTGAAATGAACTTTGACTAGTCTAAGCAGGAAAGAAATGTATTAAAGTTTACTGGGTAGCTCTCAGAACATCAGTGAGTGCCTGAGAACCAGGCTAGAAAAGCACACAACCAAGACCACACCCAAAATCCCATGTAGAATTGCTCTAGAGAAGACAGTCCTGCACCATACCAGGATACTGCATGTTATGACTGAAACCTCAATGCCTACTACCTCTGAGCTCCTGGGAGCTCATTTGCTCTTTCATGTCTCACACTTCTGAACTAAAATCTGGCACAAATGCCTCTAATTGATGGAGCCTACTTCACACTCTACATGCAGACTGCCAGGAAGCTTGGGAAAACAGGAGTTATTAAGTGGGAATTCCTGAAACACGAGCAAAGTATTCAAAGTTGTCAAATGGCCAAAGACAATTAAAAAACTATACTATATACTCTTATACGTTAAAGGAGGGAAAAGTACAAGTTATTTGAGAACAACTTGAGCTTTTCATGTAAGCTTGGCACCGGTATGGTAAAGCCCTGACATTTAGGCGACAGGCCTTTAGCATAAATGGCAGCTCTTTGATTGAGTGCCTAAAATAAAGCCTATCAGTTGATAAACACTGCCCATATGCACAGAAGTCACATTCTTCCTGTTTCTTCATTTAACAGCCATGCTGAATGGAGACATAAAGACATGAAGAAAGTCTTTAGCATTGTGTTAAATTTTTCTTTTATAAAAAGAAAGTAAAAAGGAAACTAACCACAAGGGACACAGGGATAAATTAAAGGAAAAAAAAAAATCTTTAATGAGTGTCGGCAGAGACATTTCAGAAAGTTTTGGATCCATAAAATAACAAAGGAATAATGTGAGCAAGAAAGAGCTTTTGAAAATTACATGCAGGGGGGCGGAGCAAGATGGCTGAATAGGAACAGCTCCAGTCTCCATCTCCCAGCGCGAGCGACACAGAAGACCGGTGATTTCTGCATTTTCAACTGAGGTACTGGGGTCATCTCACTCGGGAGTGCCAGACAATCCGTGCGGGTCAGCTGCTGCAGCCTGACCAGCAAGAGCTGAAGCAGGGCGAGGCATCGCCTCACCTGGGAAGGGCGAGGGGGAAGGGAGTCCCTTTTCCTAGCCAGGGGAACTGAGACACACAACACCTGGAAAATCGGGTAACTCCCACCCCAATACTGCGCTGTAACCGGCACACCGGAGAATATATCCCACACCTGGCCGGGAGGGTACCATGCCCACGGAGCCTCCCTCCTTGCTAACACAGCAGTCTGCGGCAATCTAACCGCAAGGCAGCAGCGAGGCTGGGGGAGGGGCGCCCGCCATTGCTGAGGCTTAAGTAGGTAAATAAAGCCATTGGGAAGCTCGAACTGGGTGGAGCTCACAGCAGCTCAAGGAAACCTGCCTGTCTCTGTAGACTCCGCCTCTGGGGACAGGGCTCAGCTAAAGGAGCAGAGGCCTGTGCAGACGCGAACGACTCTGTCTGACAGCTTTGAAGAGAGCAGTGGATCTCCCAACACGGAGGTTGAGATCTGAGAAGGGGCAGTCTGCCTGCTCAAGTGGGTCCCTGACCCCTGAGTAGCCTAACTGGGAGACATCCCCCACTAGGGGCAGTCTGACACCCCACACCTCACAGGGTGGAGTACACCCCTGAGAGGAAGCTTCCAAAGCAAGAATCAGACAGGTGCACTCGCTGTTCAGCAATATTCTATCTTCTGCAACCTCTGCTGCTGATACCCAGGCAAACAGGGTCTGGAGTGGACCTCAAGCAATCTCCAACAGACCTATAGCTGAGGGTCCTGACTGTCAGAAGGAAAACTATCAAACAGGAAGGACACCTATACCAAAACCCCATCAGTACGTCACCATCATCAAAGACCAGAGACAGATAAAACCACAAAGATGGGGAAAAAGCAGGGCAGAAAAGCTGGAAATTCAAAAAATAAGAGCACATCTCCCTCTGCAAAGGAGCACAGCCCATCGCCAGCAACGGATCAAAGCTGGTCAGAGAATGATTTTGACGAGATGAGAGAAGAAGGCTTCAGTCCATCAAACCTCTCAGAGCTAAAGGAGGAAATACGTACCCAGCGCAAAGAAACTAAAAATCTTGAAAAAAGAGTGGAAGAATAGACAGCTAGACTAATTAATGCAGAGAAGGTCATAAACGAAATGACAGAGATGAAAACCATGACACGAGAAATACGTGACAAATGCACAAGCTTCAGTAACCGACTTGATCAACTGGAAGAAAGAGTATCAGCGATGGAGGATCAAATGAATGAAATGAAGTGAGAAGAGAAACCAAAAGAAAAAAGAAGAAAAAGAAATGAACAAAGCCTGCAAGAAGTATGGGATTATGTAAAAAGACCAAATCTACGTCTGATTGGGGTGCCTGAAAGTGAGGGGGAAAATGGAACCAAATTGGAAAACACTCTACAGGATATCATCCAGGAGAACTTCCCCAACCTAGCAGGGCAGGCCAACATTCAAATTCAGGAAATACAGAGAACGCCACAAAGATACTCCTCCAGAAGAGCAACTCCAAGACACATAATGGCCAGATTCACCAAAGTTGAAATGAAGGAAAAAATCTTAAGGGCAGTCAGAGAGAAAGGTCGGGTTACCCACAAAGGGAAGCCCATCAGACTGACAGCAGATCTCTCGGCAGAAACTCTACAAGCCAGAAGAGAGTGGGGGCCAATATTCAACGTTCTTAAAGAAAAGAATTTTAAACCCAGAATTTCATATCCAGCCAAACTAAGTTTCATCAGTGAAGGAGAAATAAAATCCTTTACAGATAAGCAAATGCTTAGAGATTTTGTCACCACCAGGCCTGCCTTACAAGAGACCCTGAAGGAAGCCCTAAACATGGAAAGGAACAACCGGTACCAGCCATTGCAAAAACATGCCAAAATGTAAAGACCATCGAGCCTAGGAAGAAACTGCATCAACTAATGAGCAAAATAACCAGTTAATATCATAATGGCAGGATCAAGTTCACACATAACAATATTAACCTTAAATGTTAATGGACTAAATGCTCCAATTAAAAGACACAGACTGGCAAACTGGATAAAGAGTCAAGACCCATCAGTCTGCTGTATTCAGGAGACCCATCTCACATGCAGAGACATACATAGGCTCAAAATAAAGGGATGGAGGAAGATCTACCAAGCAAATGGAGAACAAAAAAAAGCAGGGGTTGCAATCCTAGTCTCTGATAAAACAGACTTTAAACCATCAAAGATCAAAAGAGACAAAGAAGGCCATTACATAATGGTAAAGGGATCAATTCAACAGGAAGAGCTAACTATCCTAAATATATATGCACCCAATACAGGAGCACCCACATTCATAAAGCAAGTCCTTAGAGACTTAACAAAGAGACTTAGACTCCCATACAATAATAATGGGAGACTTCAACACTCCACTGTCAACATTAGACAGATCAAAGAGACAGAAAGTTAACAAGGATATCCAGGAATTGAACTCATCTCTGCACCAAGCGGACCTAATAGACATCTATAGAACTCTCCACCCCAAGTCAACAGAATATACATTCTTCTCAGCACCACATCACACTTATTCCAAAATTGACCACATAATTGAAAGTAAAGCACTCCTCAGCAAATGTACAAGAACAGAAATTATAACAAACTGTCTCTCAGACCACAGTGCAATCAAACTAGAACTCAGGACTAAGAAACTCAATCAAAACCGCTCAACTACATGGAAACTGAACAACCTGCTCCTGAATGACTACTGGGTACATAAAGAAATAAAAGCAGAAATAAAGATGTTCTTTGAAACCAATGAGAACAAAGATACAACATACCAGAATCTCTGGGACACATTTAAAGCAGTGTGTAGAGGGAAATTTATAGCACTAAATGCCCACAAGAGAAAGCAGGAAAGATCTAAAATGGACACTCTAACATCACAATTAAAAGAACTAGAGAGGCAAGAGCAAACACATTCAAAAGCTAGCAGAAGGCAAGAAATAACTAAGATCAGAGCAGAACTGAAGGAGATAGAGACACAAAAAACCCTCCAAAAAATCAATGAATCCAGGAGTTGGTTTTTTGAAAAGATCAACAAAATTGACAGACCGCTAGCAAGACTAATAAAGAAGAAAAGAGAGAGGAATCAAATAGACGCAATAAAAAATGATAAAGGGGATATCACTACCGACCCCACAGAAATACAAACTACCATCAGAGAATACTATAAACACCTCTACACAAATCAACTAGAAAATCTAGAAGAAATGGATAATTTCCTGGACACTTACACTCTCCCAAGACTAAACCAGGAAGAAGTTGAATCCCTGAATAGACCAATAGCAGGCTCTGAAATTGAGGCAACAATTAATAGCCTACCCACCAAAAAAAGCCTAGGACCAGATGGATTCACAGCTGAATTCTACCAGAGGTACAAGGAGGAGCTGGTACCATTCCTTCTGAAACTATTCCAATCAATAGAAAAAGAGGGAATCCTCCCTAACTCATTTTATGAGGCCAACATCATCCTGATACCAAAGCCTGGCAGAGACACAACAAAAAAAGAGAATTTTAGACCAATCTCCCTGATGAACATCGATGCAAAAATCCTCAATAAAATACTGGCAAACCGGATTCAGCAGCACATCAAAAAGCTTATCCACCATGATCAAGTGGGCTTCATCCCTGGGATGCAAGGCTGGTTCAACATTCGCAAATCAATCAACGTAATCCAGCATATCAACAGAACCAAAGACAAGAACCACATGATTATCTCAATAGATGCAGAAAAGGCTTTTGACAAAATTCAACAGCCCTTCATGCTAAAAACGCTCAACAAATTCGGTATTGATGGAACGTACCTCAAAATAATAAGAGCTATTTATGAGAAACCCACAGCTAATATCATACTGAATGGGCAAAAACTGGAAAAATTCCCTTTGAAAACTGGCACAAGACAGGGATGCCCTCTCTCACCACTCCTATTCAACATAGTGTTGGAATTTCTGGCTAGGGCAATCAGGCAAGAGAAAGAAATCAAGGGTATTCAGTTAGGAAAAGAAGAAGTCAAATTGTCCCTGTTTGCAGATGACATGATTGTATATTTAGAAAACCCCATCGTCTCAGCCCAAAATCTTCTTAAGCTGATAAGCAACTTCAGCAAAGTCTCAGGATACAAAATCAATGTGCAAAAATCACAAGCATTCTTATACACCAGTAACAGACAAGCAGAGAGCCAAATCAGGAATGAACTTCCATTCACAATTGCTTCAAAGAGAATCAAATACCTAGGAATCCAACTTACAAGGGATGTAAAGGACCTCTTCAAGGAGAACTACAAACCACTGCTCAGTGAAATCAAAGAGGACACAAACAAATGGAAGAACATACCATGCTCATGGATAGGAAGAATCAATATCGTGAAAATGGCCATACTGCCCAAGGTTATTTATAGATTCAATGCCATCCCCATCAAGCTACCAATGAGTTTCTTCACAGAATTGGAAAAAACTGTTTTAAAGTTCATATGGAACCAAAAAAGAGCCTGCATTGCCAAGACAATCCTAAGTCAAAAGGACAAAGCTGGAGGCGTCACGCTACCTGACTTCAAACTATACTACAAGGCTACAGTAACCAAAACAGCATGGTACTGGTACCAAAACAGAGATATAGACCAATGGAACAGAACGGAGCCCTCAGAAATAATGCCACACATCTACAACCATCTGATCTTTGACAAACCTGACAAAAACAAGAAATGGGGAAAGGATTCCCTATTTAATAAATGGTGCTTGGAAAATTGGCTAGCCATAAGTAGAAAACTGAAACTGGATCCTTTCCTTACTCCTTATACGAAGATTAATTCAAGATGGATTAGAGACTTAAATGTTAGACCTAATACCATAAAAACCCTAGAAGAAAACCTAGGTAGTACCATTCAGGACATAGGCATGGGCAAGGACTTCATGTCTAAAACACCAAAAGCAATGGCAGCAAAAGCCAAAATTGACAAATGGGATCTAATTAAACTAAAGAGCTTCTGCACAGCAAAAGAAACTACCATCAGAGTGAACAGGCAACCTACAGAATGGGAGAAAATTTTTGCAATCTACTCATCTGACAAAGGGCTAATTTCCAGAATCTACAAAGAACTCAAACAAATATACAAGAAAAAGACAAACAACCCCATCCAAAAGTGGGGAAAGGATATGAACAGACATTTCTCAAAAGAAGACATTCATACAGCCAACAGACACATGAAAAAATGCTCATCATCACTCGCCATCAGAGAAATGCAAATCAAAACCACAATGAGATACCATCTCACTCCAGTTAGAATGGCAATCATTAAAAATCAGGAAACAACAGGTGTTGGAGAGGATGTGGAGAAATAGGAACACTTTTACACTGTTGGTGGGATTGTAAACTAGTTCAACCATTATGGAAAACAGTATGGCGATTCCTCAAGGATCTAGAACTAGATGTACCATATGACCCAGCCATCCCACTACTGGGTATATACCCAAAGGATTATAAATTATGCTACTACAAAGACACATGCACACGTATGTTTATTGTGGCACTATTCACAATAGCAAAGACTTGGAATCAACCCAAATGTCCATCAGTGACAGACTGGATTAAGAAAATGTGGCACATATACACCATGGAATACTATGCAGCCATAAAAAAGGATGAGTTTGCGTCCTTTGTAGGGACATGGATGCAGCTGGAAACCATCATTCTTAGCAAACTATCACAAGAAGAGAAAACCAAACACCGCATGTTCTCACTCATAGGTGGGAACTGAACAATGAGCTCACATGGACTCGGGAAGGGGAACATCACACAATGGGGCCTATCATGGGGAGGGGGAAGGGGGGAGGGATTGCATTGGGGAGTTATACCTGATATAAATGATGAATTGATGGGTGCTGATGAGTTGATGGGTGCAGCACACCAACATGGCACATGTATACATATGTAACAAACCTGCACGTTATGCACATGTACCCTAGAACTTAAAGTATAATAAACAAAAAAACAAAAACAAAAACAAAAAAAAAGAAAATTACATGCATAGTGCAAAAAAATTTTTTTCAGTGGTTTTAAAAAAAATGCATAATTAACAATTCCCCCTAAAGGCAAAAAAAAAAAAAACACACCCACACACATAGGAAATAAATGTTTAAGAAAAAGAAGTCATTTAAAAATAAATCCAAGAGACCCAAATCCAACCAACAGTACTTCCAGAAAAAAAAAGAATAGAAAGGAGAAAATAATCACAAAAAAAAAGAAAGAAAATTTCCCAGAGATAAAAGGCACAAGTGTTCCCAGAGACAAAAGGTACAAGAGATAAAAGGCATATTTCCCAGAGATAAAAGGCACAAGTGTTCAAAGTGTAAAATATGGCTACCGAGTTCCAAGAAGGAAGAATGGAAACAGATTCTATTCCCAAACATGTAATTAAGAAATTACCAAACAACAAAGAAAAAAAAAAGAATGTAAGAAAAGATTCCAGAGAAGAAAAAACATCACTAAAGGAGTAAGAAACAGAATGGAAACAAATGTTTCATCCTGAATACTAGAAACACCGAATACTAGAAAATAATCCAGCAACTGACTTATAGAAAATTCTTTTCAGTTTAGAATTTTATGTCCAGTCAAAGAAGTATCAGAGAGAAACAAATATATTTTTAGTAATGTAATGGCTTACAAAATTTATATAGTATAAATTTCTTTGCCAGAAGTAACCTTATAAAGTATTCCAGCAAAATGAGGAGAAAACCAAAAAGGACAAAAGCACATTCAGGAAATCGTGGTTACAAACAAGTTTGCTGGCTCTGCAAACTTTCAAATGACTAGTCCAGATAGCAGCTGTAGTATATATGGCCCCCAAAAGGAGATGGCAAGGAGGAAGGTGGAGATGGTAGGCAACCTGACACATAATATAATCCTGAAGCCAGAAAAAAACTTGAAAATAAAATAAAAACACAGAATAAACACCAAGGAAAAAGGAAGTCATAATTCAAAATTGAAGCCACTAGAATATGAGTCAGTGGACTTCAAAAAAACAAAAAGAGAAGAAAATGCATTCAAAAAAATAAAGTAAAAAGTTGAAAATTATTAAGGATGAAACCAGGAAGGCCTACATATGCTTTCCCAATAAGAAAAAATAAGGGTAATTTGAAAAAGCTTTACAGAAATTCACAATGTAAATATGAATGAAAAGAAAATATGGCAAATTTTTAACAAATGCTAGAATTAAATAATCCATTTGAAAGTAAGAATCCTCTTAACCTTGATTCTAGGAACATTCTTCTTCGGGTGGCTCAGGAGCCATACTGAATGAAACGTAACTGTAGAATACTTCTTGATTCTGCAGTAAATAACATTTACAGGGTCATAATAACTTTAAGGCTATTTATTAATTCAACTCTTAGGGTCAACGAATAGACAAAAATATAAAATTTAATTACAAATACTAAACCTAAAATATTATCAATACTCTCACCATACAGTTGTCAGATTTAAGTGGTATAATATACAAGGAGAGATGGTGAGAGGACAAAGGGTGAAATATCCCAATCTCATGAAGGAGGGGGTCAAGAGAAACTGTCTGTAGTTAACGGAACAAATATTGTGGTGGAAATGACAAATGTAACTAATAAAGGAACTCATAAAATTAACATAATTATATGTGGAAGAGCAAAGAAAGGAAGGAGGTGAAATGAGTAGGCTAAATTATCTTCTACTATGGTATCTGCTTGAATGATAAATGGAAAAAAAAAAAAAGCAGGCAGTATAAACATACAATTTAGCCCTAGGGGAAGAAGGACTAAAACCAGAAATGGTTCAAACTAGTTGTTCCCAGGGTCAAGTTGTACCCCTTAGTGGAGGTAGCAGGACAGAGGACTACTGCTTTATATTCAAATAAGTTTTTTTTAATCATGTACATGGATTATTTTCACCCCAAATTATTATTTAGTTCCTTTCATTAAATAAAGTACTATGGGATTTCAGAGAAAATAGCTACTAACAAAGTCCTAGGGGCCAACGAAAGGTGAGATTTTTAGTTGAACTACAAGAAATACAAAGGAAGAGAGTAGTATTGTACATCTTCTATTTTAAGATTCACAATATTTTAACACCTCTGGCATCAGGATCATTGTTAAAATTTACAGCATCTTACAATTCCCGATGGCCTGATAGCAGCTGTGATCTAGTTGTTACTGATTGCATACATCCAAACTGGGGCCCTTTCTTAATGACCAACCAGACAATTTTAACCCATCAATATTTTGGTCAACAAACTATTTAAAGACCATTTGAGGAAAGAATACAAACTTCAAAAAACCCTATGTTGACATCTTACAAGATCAGTTAAAAGCCAGCATCAAAATTAGCAAAATGAACCAGTTTGGAAGAAAATCCCAGAAACAATAGTGAGGCATTCTTTTTTGAATTGCTGTATCACAAATATTCTTGATAGCCCAGAGTATAATATTGTTTGGGAAAATATTTACATCAATGGTTCTGAGATCAAAAGCAACTTGGAAAAAAAAAAAACAGATTTTGAATATGAATAAGAATCCCTTAACCAAAATCTTTGATTTATACTTACCTTATGACAATGATATGATTTAGATAAAAATGTTTATATATATAATTCTAAGTGAGCTATCTAAGTATAAATTTTTAAATGATAAAAAATACTGTAAAATAGTTAAATAGGCAGAGCTTTTTCTTTTTACCGATACAAAAATGATGGTTATCTGTGTTCATTCATGTTGCAATAAAGGAAAACCTGAGGCTGGGTAATTTATGAAGAAAAAAGGTTTCTTGGCTCATGGTTCCACAGGCGATACAAGAAGCATGGCACTGGCACCTGTATTGCATCTGGTGAGGGCCTCGAGTTGCTTCCACTCATCATGCAGGCAAAGGAGAAGGGAAAGGATGCCAGCATGCAGAGATCACATGGTGACAGCATGGAAGCAAGAGAGAGGAGGGAGGAGCCAAGGTCTTTTTAAAAATCGGTGCTCACAGGAACTAATAAAGTAAGAACATGCTCATTAATGTGATGATGTCACCAAGCCACTCTTTGGGGATCTCCTCCATGACCTAAACACCTCCCTCTTCAGGGCTCACCTCTAACACTGGGAATCAAATTTCAACATGAGATTTGGAGGGGACAGTTATCTAAACTATATCAGTGGTGTAGCTTAAAAATCCATGTTGTCTTAGACTTGAAGAATTACAACTACCTAGTAAGAAGCAGAGTAATTACTTATGATTGGGAAATTATAAAAGATTCCATAGAGTGGACATTTAATTGCCCCTCAAAAATGCAGAGGAATATGAAGCACATTGTAGGTATTAGTAAATGAGATTCCCAGCAAACCTATGGTCAGTAGAAACAAACATCAGCCAAAGGGTATCGGTAAATGCCAACAAGAACTCCTGTTCTTATTGATACAATAAGAATTGATTTACAAGTTTAGAATCTAGTTAGTCAAAAGACCAAGAAGCCACTTGCCTAAATTACTGTTTTTTAGATTGTTTCTTTGCATCCTGTTCGGTCAACAAAACTTTTCTCCCGGCCTGGCATGGCACGAAGGTTCACACCTGCAATCCCTGCGCTTTGGGAGGCCAAAGCGGGAGGATCACTTGAGTTCAGGAGTTTGAGACCACCCTGGGTAACATAGCAAGACTTTGATAACTTAAGGATTCATATGGTAACAGTAGTTACTGAACAATAGAAATAGAGTGTATAACTTTTAAAGTAGTGAAAGAAAATTTGAAGTGATAAAAAATAAACAACCTAAAATGTGGAAATAAAAAAGAAAATAACCAGAATTATGATCAAATAAAGAAAGCAGAACAGTAAATACAAGCCTAAATATATTAGTAATTGTATTAAATGTAAACTGACAAAATTCTCCAGTGGAAAGACATTGAATTTCAAATACCTTAAGAAATAAATGCTGTTTACTACAGACACAACTAAAACATAAGAATATAGAAAGGTTGAATGCAGAATGACAGAAAAATTATATAGGACACAGAGACACATTTAAAATAAGTATGTAGAAATCTGAAAGCAAAGGATGGAAAAAAGATTTAACATGCACTTACTGAACAAAAGAAAGCTGGTGGAGTTATATCAATATCATACATCATACTTTTTGCTTTAATGCAAAAAGAAACATTAGAAATCAAGAAGCTTACTCCAAATTGATTAAAGTTTCAATTAACCAGAAAAATACTTTTAAGTTAATAACTGGGCAAAAAGAAATATAAAAATCAGAACATATTTTAAACTGATCTTAGTGAAAAGAGTATCTCAAAACTTATTTCACACAGATAAAGAAGTATGTAGAAGGCAGCTCAAAGCCATTAATAATACTTTTCAAAAAGAAGAAAGGCTGAAAATTAATGTGCTATCATTCCTTTATAATCAGTTAGAATAAAACATTTCATAGAACATTCACTTGAGCAGTTAGAACAGAAAAAATTAAAGAAAATGAAGGGAAAAAGAAATAATAAAGAAACATTGTCTTAATTACTACAGAGTTAAATTGAGTCTTGCTGATAGCACAAATTCTCCCATTTTGCATCTTTTTCAAGAGTGCTTTAGCATTCTTTGGGTTTTGACTTTCCATATATAGTTTAGAATCAGCTTGTCAAGTTCTAAAAAAATTGTTAAGAATTTAACAGAGATCCTATTGAGACTGTTTTGAGTCTATAACAATGAAAAGGAAATGGATATCCTCTAATTATTCAGTCCTAAAATTTATGACTATCTGTCTCTATATACTGAGTTCTACTCTAACATGAGATGTAAACCTTGTCTGATTTTTTCCATAGAAATCCCTGAACATCTTGTTAGATGTTTTTCACAGGAACTTCATGTTTTTGAAATTATTTTAAATGATGCATTTTTTAAAAATTTCATTTTCTGTTTCTTGATGGCATATAGAAATATACTTGATTTTTAAAGTATTTTTTAAAATAACAGTTTTATAGGTCTATTATTCATATATCATAAAGTTCACTCTTTCATAGCATACAATTTGCTAGGTTTAGTAAATTAACAGAGTGACTATATGCTAACAGAGTGATGCAATCATCACGACTAATTTCAAAATATTATCATCACACCAAAATGCGCCTCTTCCGCATTAGCAGTCACTCCCCTTTCACCAGCTTCCTCCATCCCTGGCAACCACTGATCTACTTTCTGTGTTTATGGACTTGCCTATTCTGGACAGTTCACATAAATAAAATCTTGGGGTCTTTATTAACTGGCTTCCTTCTCTTAGCATAACGTTTTCAAGGATCATCCATGTTGTAGCATTTATCAGCACTTCATTCCTTTTTATTACCTAGTAATATTCCATTGTATGGATATACCTCAGTTTGTTTATCCATTCATCAGGGTAGGGGCATTTGGGTAGTTTCTATTTTTTGGTTAATATGAAGAATGTTGCTACTAAAACTTCTGTGCAATTTTTTGTGTGGATGTATATTTTCATCTGTCTTAGGTATATACCTAGGAATCAAATTACTGGGTCATATTACCATGTGACTATATTAAACACTTATGTTTAGCATTTGAAAATAATTCATGTCACTTTCAGATGGAAGCATTTAAAGATGGCTCATGAGTGTTCACGCTCTCCTTTCCCCTACCACACCAAATGGCAAAGTTCCATGTTCCAGATTGTTACAGTTACAAAATAATAGAGTTTCCCTGAACTTAGACCTCCAAGTTATTACATGGAGAAGTTGTCCCAGAGAGTTGTCTTAGTCCATAGGAGACTTAGCATCAATGAAGAATTGCATTAAGCCCATGGGATTTGAAGATTGTTTGTTACTGCAGCATAACCTAACCTATCCTCACAGACACCAGGCTCAATTTCACCAGTAATTAAAGTAGTAAATATTAATGAGATAATACCCATCAGATGGCAAAAAATTAAATGTTCTGGCAATACGCAGTTTGTCCATCTGGTGTAGAGCAATAAAAACAGGAATGGAAATTGGTGAATCCACACTAAAAATGTGTGGCATTATCTAATAAAGTTGAAGTCTACAAGTCCTGCTATCCCATAATTTGTCTACTGGTTTTAGGCTCTAAAGAAACTCCTGTATACCAGCACACTTGTAGATGGATCATAGCTGCTTTATTTATAGTGGCAAAAAGGAAGGAAGGGAGGAAGGCAGGAAGGAAGAAGTGATGGGTGAGGGAAGAAGAAAGGAAGGAAATTAAATATGCACAATCAGAATTCATTTTTTAAATTAATGCGTTACACTTATACAACTGAATATATCCAGTAATAAAAATAAACAAACAACAGCATTCAATCACCAAAAAAAGTATTGAGCACCTCTTTACATGTTAGGCCCTATTTCACATACTAGGGACATAATAGTGAGCAAAACAGGACAAAATTCTGCCCTTGTGGAGTTTACATTCTAATGGAAATGGGACAGAAAAAAAAAGATAATTAAGAAGTCATACAGTATTTTATAAGGTAAAAATATGCTATAGGGAGACACAGAGGAGAGGAGAGGAGATAAAAAGAAACGAAAGGAAAGGAAAGGGAAAATAATATATTACAAGGTAAGAAGATATGCAATTTTAAATACTGTAATCAGAGTAGGCCTCATTGAAAAGGAGACATCTGAACAAAAACTTAAAAGAAGTGACAGTAACAACGCAAACCATGTGGAAATCGGGAGGACAAGCATTCAAGGCAGGGAAAGCTAACATGAAAAGTTGGTTTCTAATCCAGTCAAGAAATAGCAAGGAGCCCAGTGTGGCTGGACTGAGTAAAGTGAAAGCAAGAACAGTAGGAAGTGAGACCAGATAGGTAAAGTGGCAGGCAGAATGATCAGGTAGGGCCTTGGAAGTTATCCTAAGGACTTTGGTTTTTACTCTGTGTGAACCAGAAATCCATGGAGAGTTTGGAGCAGAAAAGTGACATGATCTGACACACATTATAAAATGAGAGCTCTGATTGCTATTTTCAGAATGTATTGAAGAGGGCAAAAGGTAAAAGCAGGGAGAACAGTTTGGAGGTCCTTGCAATAACCCACATGAGAGTTGATGGAACCTTGTACTAAGGTGGGAGCTGTCACTGGCGTTTGAACCAGAGCAATGCCATCTTGAGTAGGGGCTGAGTAAAATGAGGTTGAGACCTACTGGGCTGCATTCCCAAACAGTTAAGGCATTCTAGGTCACAGGATGAGATAGGAGGTCAGGACAAGATACACACATAAAGACGTTACTGATAAAACAGGTTGCAGTAAAGAAGATGGCCAAAACCCACCAAAATCAAGATGACAACGAGAGTGACCTCTAGTTATCCCCACTACTACACTCCCACCAGCACCATGACAGTTTACAGATGCCATGGCAACGTCAGAAATTACCCAATATGGTCTGAAAAGGGGAGGCATGAATAATCCACCCCTTGTTCAGCATATCATCAAGAAATAGTCATAAAAATGGGCAACCAGCAGACCTTGGGGCTGTTCTGTCTGTGGAGTAGCCATTCTTTTATTCCTTTACTTTCCAAATAAACTTATTTTCACTTTACTCTACCTAATTTCCCTGAATTCTTTCTTGCACGAGATCCAAGAACCCTCTCTTAGGGTCTCAATCGGAACCCCTTTCCTATAACGGAGCCATGGAAGTAATGAGAAGTCATTATATTCTGGATTTATTTTGAAGATAGAGCACAGAGAATTCCCCAACACATTACAAATGAGGTATGAGAGAATAGGAGGAATCAAAGATGACTCCAAGGTTTGGGGCCTCACTACCTTGAAAGATGGAGATGAGGAAGACTGAAGATAGTGCAGGTTTGGGAAAGATGAAGATTCCATTTGGAGAATTTGAACTGGAGATGCCTACTAGACATCCAAATGGAAATGCTCAGTAGACAGCTGGATATAAAGATCTGAAGTCCAGAGGGAGGAGTCAAGGCTTGAGCTATCACTTTCAGAATCATCAACACACATACATAAACAGATTGCATGAAATCATCAAAAAGCATGGAGAGAAACAAGCTACACCTTAAGGTACTCCAAGGTTAAAACCTCTAAGAGAAGAGGAGAGGCTAGCACAGGAGACAGAAAGGAGCAGCCAGTGAAGAAGGAAGAAAATCAACAATGCATGTTGTCCTGGAAGTCAGTAAGGGACTGTTTCAAGGAGCAGAGTAATAACCGTGACAATGCTACCAGTAGTGAAGTAAAATGAACACTGACAACTGACTATTGGATGAGCAAAGGTAATATCATTGGTGAACTTGACAGTAGTAGACCTTGACGTAGTTTTAGCACAATATTGAAAACAAAAGATTAATAGGAATGAGTTTTTTAAACAGTGTGAAGAGAATAATTAGAGACAGGGAATAGAGACAACCTTTTTTTTTTTTGAGACAGAGTCTCACTTGTCTCCCAGGCTGGAGTGCAGTGGTGCAATCTTGGCTCACTGCAACCTCCATCTCCCATGTTCAATCAATTATCTGCCTCAGCCTCCTGAGTAGCTGGTATTACAGGTGCCTGCCACCAGGCCCGTATAATTTTTTTATATTTTTAGTAGAGACGGGATTTCACCATCTTGGCTAGGCTGGTCTTGAACTCCTGACCTTGTGATCCACCCAACTCAGCCTCTGAAAGTGCTACGATTACAGGCATAAGCCACCATGGCAGACCGAGACAACTCTTTCAAAAAATGTTGTTTTAAAGGAAAGAGAAGAAATCCCTTAATCTCACAAACATGTTAAGCAAAATAATCTATGAATGAATGCCTACTATAATCATATAAAACTTTTTTTGGGCCAGGCATGGTGGCTTACACCTGTAATCCCAGCACTTTGGGAGGCCAAGGCAGGCGGATCATGAGGTCAGGGGATTGAGACCATCTGGCTAACATGGTGAAACCCCATCTCTACTAAAAATACAAAAAAAAAAAAAAAAAAAAACATAGCCGGGTGTGGTGGCACACACTTGTAATCCCAGCTACTTGGGAGGCTGAGACAGGAGATTGCTTGAACCCGGGAGGCGAAGGTTGCAGTGAGCTGGGATCGCGCCACTGCACTCCAACCTGGGTAACAGAGAGAGACTCCATCTCTAAATAAATAAATAACTTTAAAAAAGGGTAAATTAGATTTGTGATGAAGAAGGAACAAACAAGAAGTTTTGGGATGTTTGCAATGTTCCTTTTTTGGGGGTGGTGAGTAGTGAGAAATTTGCCTTATAATTACCTGTTATATGGCCAGGTGCAGTGGCTCACGCCTGTAATCCCAGCACTTTGGGAGGCCGAGGCAGGTGAATCACCTGAGGTTGGGAGTTTGAGACCAGCCTGACCAATATAGAGAAACCCCGTCTCTATTAAAAATATAAAATTAGCCAGGCGTGGTGGCACATGCCTGTAATCTCAGCTACTCAGGAGACTGAGGCAGGAGAATTGCTTGAACCCAGGAGGCAGAGGTTGTGGTGAGCTGAGATGGCGTCATGGCTCTCCAGCCTGGGCAACAAGAGTGAAACTCCATCTCAAAAAATAAAAAATAAAAATAAAAAAAAATTACCTGTTGTAATGATTTATCATATTATCTGTCAATCATTAAATTTGTTTTATATGCTTCTCCCTATATTCGTTACAGTTCACATTTTTTAAAGATTTTATTTATAGTTATGTAAGATTTGTAGTTTAAAATGTTTTAAATATTAATAAGATTATGTGTGAAGATAACAGGTAATATCACTATTAAGTCACAGAAAGTATTAAATCAGCCTGGGCAACACAGCAAGACCCCATCTCTACCAAAAAACAAAAAACATGTTTGAGAAGGAATATTCCAAACTATAAGCAGATCGTATTTGAATAGCAACTCCAAAAGGTTGTATGTACTGAGTCTGGCCAGTAGGTGAATATTTGCAACTTTCTAATTTAATTAAAACTGGAATTTGTAAATCACATAAAGTATTAAGAATTAGAGCAGACTATAAGCCTTTTTATTCAATTTTAACTCCACAGGACATACTCTTTAAGTGGGTGTGTTTGGCTTTCAGTATGAAAAATGCAGTACAATATCTGCCGACAGAGTTTTTTTTTTTTTTTTTTTTTTCCTGAATACTTTTAGTATTTATTTCCAAGACCTCCCGGAAATACTGCACTTCACAAATATACACCATTTGGTCCTATTGTAGTGATCTAAGTGTGAAGAGATTACTTTTTTCTCAGTAAATTGGTGAGAGAGTAAGTCCCCACATTACAAAGGAGGAACAGAGCCTCTGCCAACCCTGATGGCACTCCCAAGCCATGAATGAGTTGGCTGTGGACCGTGAGCTGTCAGATGCATCCAGTTTCAGTTGTTTTCCAAATGATTAGCAACGAGGGTATATTTGAGTTCTACGATTCCCTGTTCACTCAACAAGCAATTTACTTAAATCTCTGAGCATCTGTTTCAACGGAGATGACTATCCCTACTTCGCCAGAGAATATGAGGGAAGATAAATGCCTGAATAACTTATGACATTTCCAGCCCAAAGGCAAAAAGGCACTGAAAATAAGTCAAAATGTGCTCATAAAAAAGTACTTCAAATCCATTTCACTCTCCCAAATTGCACACAAAGCACATGTGGGTTAGAAAAGATTGTTTTGTTATTTTGAATCCAAGCCACCGAAAAGAGGCAGAAATATTCTTAAACCTGTCCTTACTAGTGATAACTAAGTTTCAAATAATCTTGAAAACGCTACTGATAAAACATGAGAAGCAGCAACAAAAGCTACTCTAACATTCTCTGTCTGCTAAAACAACCCGACATTTTCTTTTAATCAAAAAGAGAAGTACAAAGTACACTAACCCTTCACAGTACATACTCACTGTACAACTTGTGTGTGTGTGTGTCCATTCCTAATTTCTGGTTTATCTGTTTAGTTAATCTCTGCTATTTTCTGGGATTCATTCCAAGGCAACTAACTGCATTACTAAAATTGGCATCTCTGCTATTGTGCTTAATTTCAGAGTGGCTCAGAAGTGACCTGAAACCAATTTTTTAACATTCTGCCCACAACTTCATGCTAAAAAGTAGCGAGCACTGTTCAAGAACAATAATTGATAGGAAAGGGGCAATGTTTGTTTACCTCTAAACACATTTTTATTTCCTCCAGATGGACAATACTTAAACAGAAAACGTGCTATGCTAAAGCCATGTATTTTTGTTGCAGTGTTGCAAATACTGGCTTAAAGATTATTTAAGGTAATATGAGAGGTGTAAATATTCATATAAATCTATATGTTTCTGAGCTCTTTATAAATGTTTTTCTCTGCATCTTTTGGTTGGAAAATCCTAAAAGCCTAAGTCATAAATGCATATAAACTAATGCCAAGATTAACACAGATTGTTTTTATTTCATGAAATTATGAAACTAGCAATGTTTGTAACAAATTAAAGAGTTAAGTAATTTTACTTTTTTATTCTAGGGTATACCTTAGATATTCTCAAAAGCCCCTCAGAAATTATCTTAATCCAACCCTCTAACTTGAAAAAATGAGGAAACTGAGGCCCACTGAGGTTAAACTAACCACAGTGTCATAAATAATAAACAGGAAATCATACCAAAACTCAGATTTTCGGATTCCAAGTCCAGAGCCGTGAAAGGGTATTTGTTTCAATATACTTTAATACTTACAGAAATAAACGTTAACAGAGGACACCCCAAGCAACCCTTCAGTATAAAGAACTCCATTAGGCTGACAAGAGCCCAGAATTCTAATCTGTCTGCAAACACAAGTCCTAGAAATAACACCAGAAATAGCCAGTTTTTAAATGGCACCACACCTGGGGTTTCCAAATGATTCCTTAGTTGGGTCTCTTTCTCACCACTACAAATCCCTTTCAGTACGTGGTTTGGTTGGGATTGGGTTTGGGGTTTTGCTGCTGATGCTGCTGCTGCTGTTGTTTAATTTGCTTGCAGGGAGTGGGGGGAGGTGGGAAACAAAAGCTTAGGTCTAAACCATCCCTACAGCACAATTATTTTTTCTCTTGTCATTCGAACCAGCAAATCCTCTTCAGGGCCCCGGGGCTTACTGTTTTAGGTGGCAGTCCCTTCAGTTTCCAAAGTAGGCAGGAAGCCTGGAAAAGAAGTTGGCGGGGTGGCATGCTCTCTCGGTGGTCCTGGGCAGGTTCGCGCCAGGCGCGGCCGGCTGCTCTCAGCCGTGCGCCCAGATCTTCCTCGCCCCGCGGGAGCCGAGAGTCGCCCGGCGTCGCACCCACCCCACCCCCGCCGCCCGCCGGACGCTGACCCCTCTGGTGGTCCCGTTAAGCTGCCCCGGACTCCTGGTCCCTAAGCGGCCCGCGGAGCTCCGCGTCTGCCACGCGCGTCCCAAAGCCCCATTCTCGAGCTACCCGGAGCGGGAAGAGGTGGCAATAGAAGGTGCCGGAGAGGGAAGCGGGTCCCACCTTGATCCGGATCCGGGGGTCCAACTCGACCGAAGGCAGAGATGGCGGCGGCGCCGGGGCTCAGGCACCTGCGTCGCGCGCGCTCGGCCGGCCGTGGGCTCTGCGATGGGGCCGCTCCGAACTCCTCGCCCAAGGTGCGGGGCAAGTCTCAGGAGAGAGGAGCGCAGCCGAGTGCGTGGGGAGGTGGGGCTGAGCAGGAGCGGGCTGGGGTGGGAAGAAGGGAGGGAAGAGTCGGGTGGCCGCCCGCGCGCGGCTCGCGCGCGCCCCGCGCCCTCCGCAGCCGCCCCTGGGCGGGAGGAGCGGACTCGAGCTGTCAGGACGGCCGCGCAGGTGGCCGGGGGCGGCGGCGGTGAATGCCGCTGCGGGTGGCCGCGGGCCCGCGGGAGGAGAGACCCGGCGCTGGGGAGGGAGGACCCCCTGCCCGCAGAGAGGCCGAGAGCCCAGGCGAACCCAGCAAGCACGCGGCGCCGCGAGTTCCCTGGCAGTCACCCCTGCGTCCCGGTGGCTGCAGGCTTGAGATAGGCAGTGGGGTTCCCCTGTTCCTCCCACCCCCAGACTTCCAGAACTCTGCAGCAGCAGGTGTGTAAAATGCTACAATTAAGGGTGCAATAAGTGGGAGGAGTGGGAAAAGAAAGCTCAATGGAAAAGATCAAAACAAGTGAGGTCATGAGTTTCCTGATACCAGGGATGCTTCCACCCGCATCTTCGTCATGTTTGTCAGGAAGGCTGAAGAGGGCATTTGCGCATCTGGTAGGTGGGGGTGTTTGGAGGGGATTGAGCTATATGACCACCACTCTTTCAATCCTGAAATTAAACGTTTGACGTAGCAATTTTTTTTTTGAAAGTATCCTTGGACAGTCTGATTCCAACTCCAAAGTAAATAGACATTTTCCGGCCCTCCACTCAAAATGTTCATTCATTATTTGTCTGTGTATTAAATACATCTTTATTGAGGAGACAGATATGCCAGACAATATGCTAGATGCAGTTACAGTGTTCCTTGAACTTAGAGTTAGGGGTGGAAGGACAGACAGATAAGCACGTATTCATATAATTACCATCAGGACTGGGTGATATGAAGGAAACCAACAGGGTAAGGAAGAAAGAATGAAACGTAGTGGACATTCTCTAGATTGGATGGATGGCTAATTTTTAAAGGCCTCTACTTAATTTGACTAATGGCCTCATAGGAGGAAGCATTCAAGGCACACAGGCAAAGTGAGTTACTGGAAGTAGCCCACACATGGGTAGGCCAGAAGCAAGGTCTCCCGGCTCCCTGGCCCAGCTGCTGTGCGTTATGGAAGGAACCTTGCTATAACTTTGCAAATTGAGCTTCTCCTTCATAGGAATCGCGTCTCAGGACCAATGTCACTTTTTTGAATAACACTTGGATCTCCAGACCAGTTGTTGAAGTCACTTTATTCAGAAATGTCATATTTGTGTACTAAATGGGCTTTCACTGCTATCTGTGGTAGGCAAAAAATAACCCAGAAACACTAACCCTTGGATTTCCACCAAACCTCAACAAACAGACAGGTGTCTCTATTGGATGGAGACAAGAATTGAGGTAGGTTTCTCCAGATTATTTAGAAAACAAAACAATATAAAAAGAGTCTTTAATTAAATAATCAGTACTAACTAACACATTAGTTTCCTAGGTCTGCTGTAACAAATTACGACAGACTTGACGCTCAGACAGAGATGTATTCTCTTATTGCTCTGGAGACTAAAATTCCAAAATCAAAGTTTCAGCAGGTCTGTACTGGCTCCCAAGGCTCTAGGGGAAAATCCTTCCTTGCATCTGGTGGCTTCAGGAATTCCTTGGCTTGTGACCACATAACTCCAGTCTCTGCCTTCATCTTCACATGCCTTCTCCTCTGTGTCTGTGCCTTCTTCTCTTCTTTCTGTTGTAAAGGACATTTGTCATTGGATTTAGGGACCAACCAGATAATTCAGGATGGTCTCATCTCAAGATTCTTAACTTAGTTACATCTGCAAAGACCCTTTTTCCAAATAAGGTCATGTTCACAGGGTACAGGAATTAGGATGTGGACATTTTTGGTGGGAAGTCACCATTTAACCCACTATAACTAGTAAACTAATAGAGATCAAAATCATTGTCTACTGTGGTATCGGGTGTCATTCCAGCATCATTATTTGAAATTGTATTGGCACTAAATATAATTAATTATTTCATTGTGAACTACTAAAAATAAGTATCACTGGGCATGGTGGCTCAGGCCTGTAATTCTAGCACTTTGGGAGACTGAAGCGGGCACACCACTTGAGCCCAGGAGTTCACGACCACCCTGACCAACACGGTGAAACACCATCTCCATTAAAAATACAAAAATTAGCTGGGTGTGGTGATGCACACCTGTAATCTCAACTACGTGGAGGGTTGAGGCAGGAGAATCAGTTGAATCCAGGAGGCAGAGGTTGCAGTGAACCGAGATCGCACCACTGCACTCCAGCCTTGGTGACAGTGAAACTCCATCTCAAAAAAGTAAATAAATAATAAAAAATAAAAATAAATATCATTAAACCTGGGCATTTTGAAGAATAACTGTCCTGTAGGAAGCAAGTACAAAGGCTCAAACCCTCAACTTGTGTTTGAGTTGCAGGCAATCCTTGAAGGCCAAGCATGGCACCTCATAAGTGACCGTTGTTACAGAAATGCATCCTAAATACATCTCTATAGATTTCTGATAATGTGCCAATACTGCGCTCCGAGTGACAGGGTCCTTATAGAATTTACATTCTAGTCTAGGAGATACCTTTGAATCTCATTTCATCTGGCACAATATTGGGTACATACCTGAAGCCTGATAAAGAACTGTGAATGAATACATGAGTAAATACTAAGCAGCTAAGCACATTATTACTACAGCGAAAAACATCTCTACAATAAGAAGATAGAATTTGCTAGAGCAAAGCAGATTAACACCCTGACTCATTCACTATTCTCTTGAGGGAAGGGAAAAAAAAAAACCCTAAAAGGAAAGCTTTGATGTGAAAAAGAAATTAATGAGATCACCTATCCTCTCTTTTGAAAAAAAATCAATACTATGCTCATTTACACAGATACAGATCCTGCTGGGAACAATGAATCATGACTAAAATTATAGTTACTTAAATCAGGAGAAATATTTTATCCAAGTATTTTAGTTGTTAGTTTCAAAAATATAAACATTGCTCAACTATTAAGTTGAAAATATTGATATGCCACTTCTTGAAACTCTTTACAAATAATGATTTGAATGACTCCCTTTTCTTCCCGGCTTAACTCTTTTCTCTTTGACTTTCCTTCCTATTCTTCCACTCTTACAATTTTAAGCGATCAACCTATACCTTAATAACTACCAAACCGGGTCTCATTCATTGACTTACGTGGGTTACAGGTCCATCCCTGCACCAGTCGTGTGGCCACTGAGTTGGAATATGATGACTGCCCAAGTATGTCACCTGACCTGGAAAATGGGGGATATGAAGAGGGTTATTCTTAACCTAACCAAATTACTGAATGCAGGGAGAAAGTGGAACCCCAAAATAAAATTAGGGTGCTTTTACTGATGGGGAAGTTGTCAAAGAAAAGCACATATATCCACTACAGTAGACACTCAGAAAAGCTTGTGGTTGAACTGACCGTAGTTCTAAATAAAACAGTGGCTCAACTTGGCCATGATACCCTAAATGTCTTTTGGAAAGTTTTTCAGAATAAAATAATAATTATAACTATGATTATATGTCTAATTACCACACAAATCTTAAAAATTTGCATTCAAAAATGCATATAAAAGCCTCCCGAGTAGCTGGAATTACAGACACCCACCACCACACCCACGTAATTTTTGTATTTTTAGTAGAGACGGGGTATCACAATGTTGACCACGCTGGTCTCAAACTCCTGATGTCAATTGATCTGCCCGCCTCAGCCTCCCAAAGTGCTGGGATTACAGGTGTGAGCCACCATGCCCAGCCAGCAATAGACTATTTAAATAGTACCAATGCCATTTCCAGCCAAAAGAAATTTATATTTAATGTACATGAAACTTTTAACTCCTCATGGAAAAACAATTTACAACTTGTAAGTTGCAACTGCTAATTCAAGAACTATTGTGTTCAATAAGCCAATGATATAGAACTATTTCTATTTTGGTTCCTAACATATCTCTGAGAATAAATCCCTTTAAAACCTAAATGACCAAGTAAAAATAAATTATTGTGTTATGTGAGGTGGCAGCTTTGGTTAATGGAATAAGTGATAGAAGACACTGTGACAGTCTTTTTGATGTATCAATATGGCTAGGCTGCAGTCCCCAATTACATAATCAAACACTAATCCAGGAGTTGCTAGATGTCATTAAAGTCCATCATCAGTTGACTATACATAAAACAGATTATCCTAGATAATCATGGTGGGCCTGGTTCTGTCAAGCCTTTCAGTCAGATGGCTGTTTTAAAGGTTTATGATCAGACAAAAGGCCTTAACCCTTTTTCCATTTAGGACAAAAAAGTACAGCTCACTGCCAGCACTCATTTAATTTTACATTAGACACATTCTTTGAGGCTGAAGCAAATCTGACTGATTTTCAATGTGAAAATAAAATATAAAAACTGTTCTTGGAGTTATTTCTAAACAGAGCTAACACCAGAATCATCTGAATCATCAGAATCATCTATTGTGGAAAAATCAGGTTAATCAAATGAATCTTCAGCCAACAACTGTTGGGAACAGGCCCCCACATCTGGCCATAAACTGGCCCCAAAACTGGCCATAAGCAAAATCTCTGCAGCACTGTGACATGTTTGTGATGGCCATGACGCCCACGCTGAAGGTTGTGGGTTTACCGGAATGAGGGCAAGGAACACTGGGCCTAGCCAGGACCGAAAACCGCTTAAAGGTGGTTCTTAAACCACAAACAATAGCATGAGTGATCTGTACCTTAAGGACATTATTAACAGGCTATTGGTAGAAATACAGACATGAAAGTGGCTGCTGGAAACCAGACGCAGTGGCTCACACCTGTGATCCCAGCACTTTAGGAAACCTAGGCGGGCAGATCACTTGAACCCAGGAGTTTGAGACCAGCCTGGGAACATGGCAAAACCCTGTCTCTACTGAAAATACAAAAATTAGCAGGGTGTGGTGGTGTGCACCTGTAGTCCCAGCTACTTGGGAGACTGAGGTGGGAGAATTGCTTGAACCCGGGAGGTGGAGGTTGCAGTAGACTGAGATCACACCACTGCACTCCAGCCTGGGTGACAAAGTGAGACTCGGAAGGAAGGAAGGAAGGAAGGAAGGAAGGAAGGAAGGAAGGAAGGAAGGAAGGAAGGAAGGAAAGAAGGAAGGAAGGAAGGGAGGGAGGGAGGGAGGGAGGGAGGGAGGGA
>NC_045434.1:156648367-156834270 GCF_002776525.5 Piliocolobus tephrosceles
AGGGAGGGGGGAGGGAGGGAGGGAAGGAAGGAAGGGAGGGAGGGGGGTAGGGAAGGAAGGAAGGAAGGAAAGGAGACAGAGAGAAGGAAGGAAGGAAGAGAAAGAGAGAAAGAAAGAAAGAGAGAGAGACGGCTGTTACTGAGGACTCAGATGGAAATGAGAAACGTGTTATTGGAAACTGGAGGAAGGGTGATACTTGTTATATAGTGATAGAAAGCTTGGCAGAATTGTGTCCTGCAGTTATGTGGAAAGCAGAATTTGTAAACAATGAAACTGGGCATATAGCTGAGGAGATTTTCAAGCAGTGTTGAAGGCACATTTTGGTTTCTTGCTGCTTGTAGTAAGATGTAAAAGGAAAGATAAAAATTAGGGAAAGAACAGTGAAACAAAAAGTTGCCAGGACTTGATGACTTAAAATGTTCTCAGCAGAAATTAAGGATTCATTGCCAGAAAAGTGCATTGTAGAGAAAAAGCCAAAAGTGTGGCTGGTAACACTTTTGCTATTACCTCAGAAAGATAAAAATCAGTATTCAGTCACACAAAAGACTCTTTAAAGAGATGAAACAGATGACTCATGGATCCCCTCAGCCTTCTTGGACCCCCAAGATAGAGACAAGATTATCTAGGAAAAATCTCTAATTTTCTTCTGCAGTGAATTTCTTTTTTTCTTTTCTTCTTTTCTTCTGCAGTGAATTTCTCTAATACACACAGGAAAACTACAAGATTCTGGAGAATTTTATACCAGTGGAAACACTGCCACCTTGAAATTTAAAGTATAAAGTACAAGACAAAAGAAAGCTATTGGACCTCCAAAATTCCACAGACAAGAAACAGGTTGATAAAACTACTCAAATGTAAACAGATCACACTGCAAAACAGACAGAAATCCTAGGCCTACCAGAAACCCAATCAACAAAAACCTCTGCAGGTGAGGAAACAGGATTCTGCATGTTAATAGGCACACCAAATGAAATTGGAGAAAACTACATTTAGGAGGAAGGCAAGAATTATAGTTCACTTCACATATTGGAAAGACGGTCATGAGGAAAATGTGGTAGACTATGGTATGTAGCTCCTGTAAACTGAACTAATGTCAGTGCATGGAATGAATAGGGAGCCAGGTTTAAATGAAATCTGAGGAATAACTTTCTAACTCTCACGATTGGAAGTGGAATGGTCTTTCTGGTAAGACAATGCACTCTTTGTTAGGCAGGAATCTAGACCCAACATGGCAGCGTTACCCAGCATAGCAGGCCTTTTGTTAAAGACTCCCTTCACCCTTGTACACACCCGCAGACTTACATGCGTCAGAGTTCGGGCTGGGCAACCACATTCCCCCATGACCTGCAGCTCACCTGCATTCCACAAGTTTGTAAACAGCAGTTTTGGTTAACAGTTTCCAAAGACCCCTTCCTCGTGACCCTTACTCAACTCCTGCCCTAGTAGTTTCAAGACTCCCCAGGCCCTGTTTGCACAACCAGCTTCCCTACCTCTCAGGCTGTAAGAAGACCCTACCCTCCTCCCTCAGCGCCACTTCCTCAGCCCACGCCTTTGGACCGAGGAACCTCACCCACAAGCCCTAATAAAGGCTATTCTCACTGCCATTTGCCTTGTGTCTTCGTTCCCGGTTCAGCTCCAGCCTCAGTTTACCTTTACCCTCTTCAAAATAGATATTTTTAAATACAGGCTAAATTATGTTCATCAGGGATGTCATAGGATG
Organism: Piliocolobus tephrosceles; assembly: GCF_002776525.5. NCBI lineage: Eukaryota > Metazoa > Chordata > Mammalia > Primates > Cercopithecidae > Piliocolobus > Piliocolobus tephrosceles. Next base: position 156,650,088 of record NC_045434.1, read on the forward strand.
GAATTGGATGGGAGACGAGTTAGACCGGAATGATGGTGATTAAGACACATCAAAGACTATTATTCAATGTTTGGACGAACGGAGGCAGGATGGTGCACTTCCGGGTTCTTCTTCACCACCAACTCTTCCCATGTGTGCAAGAATGCAGCTGACGCCCGGGAAGGTGCAGATTAATCAGGCATGCACCAGGTGATGTCAATCCGAGGAGACCAAGATTTACCTGGTGGCACCTGCGGAGCGCCCCCCCTCCCCCGACATGTCCGTGCCCCGCCTATTGCCCTTCCACTCCTAGAAAAGTCGCTCCCAGCAGATGCGCCGGGGGTGGACTTTCTCAGCCCCCACTCTTGTCAGGACTGTATTAGAAACTCCACACCGCCCCCCCCCCCCACCAGCTCCGGTCCCTGAAGCTAGATGACCAAAGAATAAATTTGCAGTTTTGCTTTTAGCCTTGCCTACTCGCTGGTTCTTTTGTGCCCACTCTGGTGGTCTTAGAAAAACAAATCCTTAGAAGCTACAACTTCAGAGCATTTATATAAAAAGATTTGGGGTATAAATGATGAGTTCGAGAGTAAAAATGTTACTGACTATCCGCAATAGAGTTGATCCAGTTGATCCACCCTCCATAGAACGTGACCAATTTTTCCCTCCAAAGGTGGTGATTGCTTTACTTACTTTGCCCACATGTGTTCTCCATTGGTGAGGGGAGAGAAGTAACATACAGACAGAGATCAGAGACAACTTATTTTCAAGATGGTCAGGGTGAACTGGCAAATCTGAAACAGGAAAATTAGCTGATGCAGATTATCACTTAAACATATATACACATGCCCTGACTTTCACCAGCTCAGTTAAGCAAAGAACCACTAAGTAGCTTCACAGCTTATGGTGCATTTGCTCTGCCCTGACTTTCAGATTGATTATGTATAAATCTTTCAGGTCCGGAGTACCAGTGCCCTGCAGGAACCACTAGTATCTATAGTTACAGGAGTATTTACCAAAGTTTTCTTGACTTTGACCAGCTTTATACACCATATCCCATTTGTAATATCAAAGAAGTCTGAAATAAACTGGTAGAGGTAAAAGGACATTTACTATTACCATCTAAGAACCGTGGGAGATTACTCAAAACATTAAAATTTCATGAGAGAGATTTGAGACTACTCGGTTAGTATGCTCTAAAGAGAACCATGAAGCTTTGTCTTTCTTTTGCGATTTTGTGTTGCTACAATTGCTCTGATTTGCCCTTGTCTTTGGAAGGGAAAAGGGTGATGGGGTGGCAAAAATCAAGGTCTCAGAACAGGTGATGAGTCTTTATGAAATGGGTACAGAGGCACTTACAGCTAACAGCAGAAGAGCTGTATTTGCAAACTTAAAAGGTGTTATGGTATGGTACAAAAGAATTGACCAGTACAATTAATAGTAATAAAAAATCAAGTATATTCTTAGATTTAAGTAAATGCCTTCTTACGTACTGAGTTGCATTAGCTGGATAAACAATATAGCTGTTTAATTAAATAATGGATTCTGAGACCAAAGTAAACATTAGAAGAGAAAACCTTTTACATAAAGATGTTTAATTTTGGGGGTCACTTGACATGACATTTGCAGATAATTAGTAGGCCTGCTTATTTGAGTAAATGGCAACCAGTATCTCTGCCTAAGCTGAAAACACATTTAGCAATGGAAAGTGGGGTTTTTTTTGTTTTTTGTTTTTTGTTTTTTGAGATGGAGTCTCACTCTTTCACCCAGGCTTGAGTGCAGTGGCGCGATCTCGGCTCACTGCAACCTCCACCTCCTGGGTTCAAGTGATTCTCCTGCCTCAGCCTCCCAGGTAGCTGGGATTACAAGTGTGTGCCACCATGCCCTGCTAACTTTTTTATATTTTTAGTAGAGACGGGGTTTCACCATGTTAGCCAGGATGGTCTCAATCTTCTGACCTCGTGATCCACCCGCCTCAGCCTCCCAAAGTGCTGGGATTACCGGTGTGAGCCACTGCACCCAGCCAGAAATGGAAAGTTTTAAACCTCGAGTATAAAAGTTGACTTAACGAAAGCGTAAAATCAATTTTACACATTAAATACGAATGGTAACCATAGAATACATTTCATTCTTCAAAAAGTTTTAGCAATTTAAAGTTAAACCAAATAGTTAATAAGCAATAAAAGTACTTTAAAATTTTAGAAAGGAAATTGAAGAACAAATAAGGAAAATCTGAGTTTCAAAATCCTTAATTAACAGGATAATTAATATCAACTAACCAAGTTGACTATCTTAAGTGCTAGCAATTTTTTCTTTAAATTTCATGATATTCAAAATATCTCTTACTAAAGTGCTATCTCCAGGCCCAGCCAGATAATTTAACCCAAATTCTCCAAGACACACAGTTTTTATAGTGCTCATTATACAATACAATACAATATTTTACTAATATAGTTGCTCCATAAATGCTTTTTGAATGAAAGGGGAATTTTATGAAAGAAAGACAAGAGGAACAAATACATGCAGAACAAATGAACACTCTATTGTCAAGCCATAAATTGAGAAAAACAAATACTAATAACAAGAAAGCTTAGACATTAAAATACTTCAGGCTATCCTTGTTTTTCTAAGAAGTTCTAAGAAGGTATTCTTGGGGTACAAAAGTAAAAATGAAACTGTATCTATAATTTATATTAAAAAATAAATATGAGATGTTTACAGAACAGTTATATGAACATTTACCTACACACAAAAAAATGGCTTTGTCATTCCTTCTAGGAATTTAAGGTTTCATAAAATATTCTTAAAGGTAAAGCCTTGATCGTTTTACGGACTTGCTCAACAGCATCTGTGTCTCTGCACTGCCTACAGGATAAAGTTTAAACTAAGTCTGGCACTGAAATTCTTTCTCATTATATTGTCAGCTTAGTTTACCAGTGTTTTCTTCCACTTCAGGAAAGAACTCACAGTTACTTAAAAGCGTCTTTGCATTTATTTTCACTTCCTGATTTTGTTCATGCTATGTCATCCTGAATATTATTCCTTCATTCCACAGCATCCCTCCCTCAACCATCACCCACCACCATTATCTGCTGGCTGAGATCCTAGCCAATATGTCAAGATCCAACAAAATATTCCTTGTAATCTCCCAAATTGGGACTATGCTATCTACAGTCTATGATCATTTATAAATTTATTTGGTTTTCATTTTATCATGAAACATTATCTGATTCATCTAATGACTGCTTATGCATATCCCCTATATAAATGCCCTGAGGGCAAATGTTATGTCTTATTAAAGTTGTTCGTTTCATTATTTCCTAAAGTATTTATGACAGTATCTTAGATGTACAAATTGCTCAAATAATATATATTGGACTCAAGTGTAAAAGGCAAATTTTACTGTTTTCCATTTGTATAACTAAAAAGAACAAAAAAGTGATTTGAAGAATAGATACTTCACAATGATTATATGCCTATAATATTGTTTTAAATTCACATACCAAAGGGATTTTTATTCCAAATTACCATAGAACATGTATTATAGGAATTATATGTTCAGCATAATCTCAATGGATTTTAAAGTATATATGCATAAGAAAAAATGATGAGCTATACACCAAAATGTTATCAAAGACTATCTTCAGATTATGGGATAATGGATACGTTTATTTTCCTGTTTATATTTACTTTTCTAATTTATCTACAACAATCATATGTTTGCTAAAATAATTGGGAGGAAAAGAGTTATTTGAAAATATCTATGTAAGACCATGTGTTCTTTGGAAGCTCTTCCTGGGAACTAGGACCTTTCAGATTCTCCTACAGGCCTGGGGCTGCCCAGTTACTGTTGGTGGCTCTTCACTGGCCAGTTGCTCAACCTGTAACTCATTTAGACTCCTAATCTGTTGAAACACCTTTCCTTGCCCTTTGAAATCTGCTGGCATGAATATGGCAGAATCATATTTCCTTGACTGTCAGAAAAGCTACGTAACAGCAGTGAAATTCATAGCAGCTATTTACACCGTGATCAAGAAGCTGTTTAGAGTTGAAAGGCGAGTCAATTGGATTGTTAATAATTTCATACCAAGAGCAAAAATTACTTAACCCCGAGATTAAAATTAACAACAGAACATGGACTAAAATATGACTTCCCCAAGGACATTTTTTACATTTTTTCAGTACTTCATGCAGTATCCGTATTTTTTTTATCTATTTGCCTATTTCTTATAAATGAGCAACACAGTGTAAGGAAAACTACAAAATTTCTCCAAATTGTATACATAAGCCAAATTATTACTTCCTTGCACCTGAAAGAATAACATGAGAAATAAAGTAAAGAGAATAAATCTTGGGAAATAACTCCTAGAATATTACCTGAAAAGGCTGTTATAAATAAGCAGTTGGCCAGAATAAAACTATCTCAGAATTATGCAGCTAAGTAAAGTTTTTGTAGAGAAGTATTTCAGATGTAAGTCCCTATGAACCTAAAGGAAGTGTCCAACATTTCTGACAATCCTGATAATTGGCACACACATACTACAAACCAATTTTCACAAAGCACAGCGCACTTGATTCTCTGCAGGAGTATAATGGGATTTGAGAGCAAAACCCACCAGGCCTATTCCCTGACCTATAGGCCAACTCTCATGGTTAAACTGCTGCAAAGTTTACAAATTTATAATGAAATGGCTATGTTATTTTCTTTCCAGAGCCCAGGTTCTAATTCTGAACTAATGAGTCATAAAATACATAGTCAGTATCTTGTTCATAATTTTAGTATCTTGCTTTTATCATATCAATGTGACATAAAGGAAACCTTTATAAGTATAGGCACACAAGGTAGATAATGCAATTCAGTATTTTTACCAGACTACTCCCCACCTCCCCTACCTCTGATCAAAGTATTTATTCCCTTTTGGCAGAGAAACTGTTCCTTCCCTGACACCAAGCACATGGATCTAGGCGGAGCTACCAGTTACAGCATGCTGGCTTCAGAGGCCACACAGCAAGTGCTCCAAGCTGGACCCATCATAGTATCCCACATTCCTAACTCTGTAATTGGTAAATAGGGTGAGAACACGATTAGAGAAAGGCCAGTCAAGACTGTTCTCTGAAGCTTTTCAAACAGGAGCTTGGATGAGGGCACCATGCTCTAAGAGTCAAGGAGGTGAAGAGCTTTTTCCTTCCAGATGGTGAATATATGCAGTTGCAAGCTGCAGCTGCTAGTAGCCAGGTTCTCTGCCACATATAAGAACACAGTCTGAAGTAGAAGACAAAATTTAAATTTCAGGTCGCATAAGCAAATGATCAGAAAGTGTGGCTTAATTTTTTTCATGCAACTGAACTTAATTTCTTCAATGATATCCTGTTTTACTAGATGATAGAAACTCAGCCTTTATGAATTCAGGCTCCCACTTCTTTTCCTTCAGTTCATATCTAATTTTAAGCAAGGGACATGGGACAGAAGGAAGGCAGGGCCAGAATAAGCAAAGAATCTGATATTTGGTCATTTGTTGAATTTGGCATCTCCCTCCTTATCCCGTCTGTTTTTCAAAGGTTGATGTACATGGATCCATGCCAAAGGTCACTTCAGGATCAATGACTCTCCCTCCTGGCCCCCAGTGCCCTGCTGAAGTGCATTGAAAGGTGTTCTCCAGCGCCACTCTGGGCTCTGGGCACCTTGGTGAAGGCCCAGCAACATGATTATGCTAGGCTCAGGAATTAGTCTACTGTTCCTACATCTTGCTGAGGCAAGTTGGAATTCCAGGAAGCTGCTTCAGATCTGAGGACCTTCATCACAACGGCTATTCCTACATACTGCCCCATGCTACCTGATAGGGTTTAGATTTGTGTCTCCGCCCAAATCTCATGTCCAGTTGTAATCCCCAATGTTGGAGGTGGGGCCTGGAGGGAGGTGATTGGATCATGGGGGCAGTTTCTATTGAATGGTTTAGCACCATCCCCTTGGTGCTGTTCTTGTGGTAGTGTGTGGGAGGTGTTTGGGTCATGGGGGCAAATCTCTCATGGCACTTTGCTGTCCTTGGTGTAATGAGTGAGTTTTCACAACATCTACTGGTTTAAAAGTGTGTAGCATCTCTCCCTTCTCTCTCTTGTTCCTGCTCCCACCATGTGAAACAGATTGCTCCTCATTTGCCTTCTGCCATGATTGGAAACTTCCTGAGGCCTCCCTAGAAGCAGAAGTCACGATGCTTCCTGTACAGTCTGCAGAAACATGAACCAATTTAACCTCTTTTCTCTATAAATTACCTAGTCTCAGGTATTTCTTTATAGCAATGAGAGAGCAGACTAATACGCTAACCCGAGTTACAGAGGGGTTTTCTCTCCATCCCTAGCTCTATCTGGAATAAAGACGAGTAGCTCTTTCTACTCTGTGATTGTCTCAGCTGTTGTGATAGTTTTCTACAGATTGTGGCATTTTCCCACATTTGCTAGTATCTCAGGGACAGCTCTTCAAACTTAGTCCTCTGTTTTCTGAACAAAAATTAGCCTGTTCATTCAACTACCTCTTACATGGCAGAATTGGAATGTGAAATTTTTTAGGGTAGGAATAAGATCTTACTTTTAAAAAAGTTTCAAGTTAAATCAGTGCTTAGCATATATGCTCTTAAGAAATGTTTTGTGAATACACAGATGAATTAATGAATGGAGCAATGTGATTGCAAGACCTTGGTTGCCATTTTTTGGGAAAAATACATATATATGTGTGTGTGTATATATACATATATATATGAACACTAGAACAATACTTTTCAAATTTGGATGTGCACATAAATTACCTGGAGATCCTGTTGAATGTAGATTCTGATTCAGGTCTGGATTGGGGTCTGAGACCCTTCATTTCTAACTGGATTCCAGGTTGTGCAGATGCTGCTGGTCCTAGAACCACATCTCAAGTCACACTGCTCCAAAATCATCTGATGATGGGACTCTTTAGGACATACTGGGTTGCCCGTCGCTGGAAGTATTTAAGCAGATGTTACTATTTGTCAGAAATGTGACAGAAAGAATGTAAGATTGTTAATAATAGGGGAAACTGGGTGTACAGTACTCGGGAACTTTCTGTACTATCTTTGCCATTTTTCTTCAGATCTAAAACAATGCTAAAATAAGTGTTTTGTTTTGTGTTATGTTTTGTGAGACAGGGTCTCACTCTGTTACCCAGGGTTGGGTGCGGTGGGAGTGTCTATTGCTCCTCCCCCAGAGGGTTCAGTTCTCGGATATGAATTTCACAGAGTACTTCCAAGTTTTTGTTTCAATTATAGATTGGCTGTACTTGACATTATAAAGCAAATTCAATTTAAAACAATAAACACAAATGCCTGCTGTGTTGCCTAGTGATAGTATCATCTACTAGGTGCAGGGCCCCTTTCCCAGTGGTACTGAGAGGTGAAGCTGGCTGGGCTTCTGGGTTGGGTGGGGACTTGGATAACTTTTCTGTCTAGCTAAAGGATTGTAAATGCACCAATCAGTGCTCTGTGTCTAGCTAAAGGTTTGTAAACACACCAGTCAACACTCTGTGTTTAGCTAATCAGGTAGGGGACTTGAAGAACTTCTGTATCTAGCTAAAGGATTGTAAATGCACCAATCAGTACTCTGTGTCTAGCCAAAGATTTGTAAATGCACCAATCAGCACTCTGTCAAAATGCACCAATCAGCAGGATGTGGGTGGGGCCAAATAAGGGAATAAAAGCAGGCCACCCAAGCCGTCAGCAGCAACCCGCTGGGGTCCCCTTCCACGCATTGTTCGTTTGCTTGTCACAGTAAATCTTGTTGCTGCTCACTCTCTGGGTCTGCGCTGCCTTTATGAGCTGTAACACTCAGTGCAAAGGTGTGCAGCTTCACTCCTGAAGCCAGCAAGACCACGAACCCACTGGGAGGGACAAACAACCCCATATGTGCCACCTTTATGAACTGTAACACTCACCGCGAAGGTCTGCAGCTTCACTCCTGAGGCCAGCGAGACCATGAACCCACCAGAAGGAACGAACAACTCCAGACGTGCCACCTTTAAGAACTGTAACACTCACCGTGAAGGTCTGCAGCTTCACTCCTGAAGTCAGTGAGACCACGAACCCACCAGAAGGAAGCAACTCCAGACACATCTGAACATCTGAAGGAACAAACACTGGACACACCATACTTTAAGAACTGCAGCTTCATTCTTGAAGTCAGCGAGACCAAGAATCCACCAATTCCGGACACAGTACCAACTCAGCTGTCTTTTTTCCCCTTTTGGCCTTCCTTTTCCTGCTAACGTGGGATAGCTCTCTTAATCTTGAGAGCCTGAATTCAATCCTAGTCTGTGCTTTTGAGATTCAAAACACAGTGTGCTGTAACATCTCCTTCTGTGGCAATGCACATAAAAATGCCAATGAGTAGATGAGGGTTACAGGGTAAATAAAAGAAAGTACTGGTGGAATCACATAAGGTAATCAAAGTATTCCTCTGTAGAGGGCACAGTGTCCAGAAAGAAAAGTAGCAAAGGCCACATGAGGGAAGTGTGCTGCAGCAGCACCTAAGTCTTGGCCCTAGGTTCTGAGTCCCTTCTAAAGTGCCTGCTTCTGCCTTGCTAAAGCTCAGTTGATCAACTATTCATTTAATTCTGTGAGTTACCTAAGGATCTCTCCTTAATTCCCTCTTTTTACTTAAGCTAATTGTAGCTACATTTTTGCCACTTGCACCTTACAGAATCCCACCCAAAATAATAGCTTTGCCAAAAAGGAGAATTTTTGTTTCCTGGAATCAGAAAAATTTCAAGTCAAGCAACAGGAATAGGACACATGTAGATGGTCTTCGGGAACCCTAAAATCACCAGTAATCTTCTCCATCTCTTGTCTCTTCTTCTCCATATAAATCAGTTTCATTTCCCGTTACTTCCACATAGTGGAAAACATAGTGCTGACCATTCCCAGGTTTTCCATAGAGTGGTTTCCATCACCAGATAAAGGAAGAAATAAATCAGTTTCTATTATTTTGTTTAAGTAGTAGAAATGTAAAGAGAAAGAAAATTATTGAGTTCTCTAAGTATTCCATGCCATGTGGACAACAGCTTGTGTTTGGATTGTAATGGGAATATCTCCTCTTTATGACCAAGCTATCCAGACCTTTTAAAACTCCCTTTTAAATGTATACAAAGGAAAAAATAAATTTGAAAAGATTGCTCTGTGTTTTCCTTAAGCTAAATTCAGAAAACAGAAAGTAATGAGAATAAAAACAAAGCAAGTTTTTAAACAGATAAAAATTTTAAAAACAATCATGTGTTAATGCCTTTGCACTCAATATTAAATATAACATAACAAAGAAGGATCTCAAATTCCTAACACAGAAGAATTTTAAAGTCAAGGAGACTAAACTGTGATAACATATGCCCTGTTTCTTGTACCTTGTCCAAGCATAAGATACTGTAAAAATTTTCTTTCAGTTCTAAATTTGATGTACTTGACATTATAAAAGACATTCAATTGAAAACATCAATAAACAAAAATGCCCACAGAATGAAGGACAAAAAAAGTATGATCATCATAAGAGATGCAGAAAAGGGACTGACAGAATTAAACATCCTTTCATAATGAAAATGCTCAACAAATTCAGAGTAGAAAGAATGTTCCTCAACACTATAAAGGCCATACACAGCAAACCCATAGCTAATGTCACAATCAATTGTGAAAGTTGAAGGCTTTTCTCTAAGATCAGAAACAGGGCAAGGATATCCACTCTCACCACTCCTATGCAACATAGTACGGGAAGTCCTAGCCAGAGCAATTAGACAAGAGAAAGAAGTAAAAGGCATCCAAATTGGAAAGAAGTAAAATTATCTCTTTTTGCTGATGACATGATCTTAAAGATGGAAAATCCTAAAGACTTAACCAAAAAAATTAATAAAACTCATAAACTAACTCAGTAAAGTTGCAGGATACAAAATTAACGTACAAAAATCAGTAGAATTCCTATAGACAAACCATAAACTAACTGAAAAAGAAACTAGGAAAACAATCCCATTTACATTAGTATCAAAAATAAAATAAAATACTTAGGAGTAATTTAACCAAGCAAGTGGAAGATCTGTATACCAAAAACTACAAAACATTGATGAAATAAGTTGAAAATTACACAAATAAATGGAAAGATATTGTGTGTTCATGGAGTGGAATAATTTATATTTTGCAAACATTCATATTACCCAAAGCAATCTACAGAGTCATTGCAATCCCTACCAAAATTCTAATGTCATTCTTCACAGAAATTTTTAAAAATTCTAAAATTTGTATGAAGTCACAAAGACCCCAAATAACCAAAGCAATCTTGACCAGAAAGAACAAAGTCAAAGCCAGAGGCATCACACTACCAGATTTCAAAATATATTATAAAATTACAGTAATCAAAACAACATGGTACGCGCATACAAACAGACACATAGACCAACAGAATAGGACAGAGAGCTCAGGAATAAACCTATACATCTATAGTCAATTGATTTTTGACAAAGATACCAAGCACACACAATGGGGAAAGGACATCTCTTCAATAAATCATATTGTGAAAACTGGATATCCACATGAAGAAGAATCAAAACGGACCATTACCTTATCCCTTATAGAAGAATCAACTCAAAATGGATTAAAGACTTAAACATAGGACCTGAAACTATAAAACTACTAGAAGAAACCTAGGGAAAAGTTTCACAACATTGATCTGGGGAATGATTTCTTGGCTATGATCCCAAAAACACAGGCAATGAAAGCAAAAATAGACAGATGGGATTGCATCAAACTGAAAAGCTCTGCACAACAAAAGAAAATCTCAACAGAGTAAAGAAACAACCCACAAACTGGGGAAAAGTATTTGTAAATCATACATTGGATAAGAGGCTAATATCTAAAATATACAAGAAACTCAAACTACTCAATAACAAGAAAACAAATAACCCAGTGAAAAAATTGGCAAAGAATTTCAATAGATATTTCTCAGGAGAAGACATACAATGGCCAACACATACATTTACTAAAATGCTCAACATTTCTAATTATCAGAGAAATGCATGTTAAAACTACAATGGGATATCACCTCATGCCTGTTAGATCGGCTATTATCAAAAATATGAAAGATAAGTATTAGCAAATATGTGGAGAAGGAACTCTTGTACACTGTTGGTGGTATTACAATTAAGTGCAGCCATTTTGAAAAGCAGTATGAAGCTTTAAAAAAATAAAATATTTTTATTAGAGACGGGGTTTCACGGTGTTAGCCAGGATAGTCTCGATCTCCTGACCTCGTGATCCACCCGTCTGGCAGGAGAATAGCGGGAACCCGGGAGGCAGAGCTTGCAGTGAGCTGAGATCCGGCCACTGCACTCCAGCCTGGGCGATAGAGCGAGACTCCGTCTCAAAAAAAAAAAATAAAATAAAATAAAATAAAAAATAAAAAATAAAAATAGATTTACCATATGATCTAGCAATTCTACTTCTGGGTATATGCAAAATAATTGAAATCATATGTTAAAGAGATGTCTGCACCCCCATGCTCATTGCAGCATTATTCACAGTAGCCAAGATATGGAAACAACCTAAGTGTTCATCAACAAATGAATGGATTTTTTAAAATGTTGTGTATATGTGTGTGTGTATATATATATGTTATATATATACATATATATGTTATATATATACACACATATATATATATACACACACACACTCACACAATGGAATACCATTCAGCATTAAAAAAAAAATCTGTCATTTGGGAAAATATGAATGAACCTAGAGGGCATTATGTTAAGTGAAATAAGCAGTCGGGCATGGTGGCTCACATCTGTAATCCCAGCATTTTGGGAGGCTGAGGCGGACAGATCACTTGATGTCAGGAGTTCGAGACTAGCCTGGCTAAGTTGGTGAAATCCTGTCTCTACTAAAAATACAAAAATTAACGAGGTGTGGTGGTGGGCACCTGTAATCCCAGCTATTTGGGAGGCTGAAGCAGGAACATCGCTTGAACCCAGGAGGCAGAGGTTGCAGTGAGCCGAGATTGCGCCACTGCACTCCAGCCTGGGCGATAGAGCAAGACTCAGTCTCAAAAAAAAAAAAAAAGAAGAAGAAGAAAGAAGCCAGGCATGGCTAGACAAATACCCTACTTTTATGTGGAATCTTAAAAAGTCAAACTCATAGAAAGAGAGAGTAAAAAGGTGGTTACCAAAGGCTGGCAGCGGGTGAGAGTGTGGACAGGGAAAGGAGAGATGTTGTTCAACTGATATGAAGTGTCAGTTAGGAATAAGTTCTGGTGTTCTATTGGACAGCATACTGACTGTAATAATAATATATTGTATATTTCAAAATCTCTAAGAGAGGATTTTAAGTGTTCTCACCACAAAGAAATGATAAATATTTGAAATGATTGATAATGCTAATTAGCCTGATTTGATCATTCCACAGAGTATACATGTGTCAGAATATCATATTGTACCCCATAAGTTTATACAATTACTATTTGTCAATTAAAAATAAACTAGAATTTGGAGGCAAAAAAAAAAAAAAACCACACACAAGTGCCCAGTCTGTGTTGCTTAATGAGCTTTTGTAATTTTTAAGAAAAAAAGACCTAGACTAGTATAAGTGTTAACAGTTCTGGATCTGAGAACATGGAATTTCTAAGTCACAGTCACACTGCATCCATACTTCATTGAAGAGTCCTTTCAACTTCTTGCTAAAACTTTCAGATGCACTCTTTTCCTCTTCTCCATCCCTTCCCCCACCAGATCTCCAGTGAAATGCAATACTCGTGTGTTTTTGAGACTCAAAACATAGTGTGCTGTAAAATCTCCTTCTGTGTCAGTGGATACAAAAATAACCACTTTAATTTTTATCAATCCTCCTATTTTCCCCAGATACTATTTCCCTCTTCACCAGGAGTGGGACAATATGTTATGCAAACAACTGAACCCTGGTAACTTGAGTGTCTGCTGTGACAGCCATTGGCAACTTTCATCAGATTTATAAGATTCTTGTGGTGAAGTGAATTATAGCTCAATTCCCTTAATGTTTCAAAGTTGAATTCTCACTTAGGTCAATGGTTCCCAGACTCCAGATTTTGAAAATGAAATTTCAAAAATATGTGGGGAACCAGCATGTTTGCCAGCTCTTACTTTTGCCAAATAAGGACTTAGGGAAAATAACGTTCCTACTATCAACATTGTTTCACAAAACAAAGAACTTTTTAAGGACAAAAAAAGTAGGCAAGATGTTATCTTGGCTTAAAAAGGGGTGGGGGAGAAAGGGTCATTGTTTCCAGAGAATTGACAATAATAGACTAATTGCATCAGTCAGAAAGTCTATCAGGAAACAGATGACACCCTCAAAAAGTTAAAATATGTCAGTAAAGAGACAATTTACAGAGATATGAACAACAGCAAGAAACCATTACTCCCTCTTAGTTTGAAGGGGTGAGAAAAGGCAACTGTGTTTCCAGAGCCAAGTATGAGCCAGAAAGGATGGGAGCTGGAGTTGCAAGAAACTCAGCCACTGTCAGAACCACGATGAAGAAGGGAAAGACTTGGGTTAAAACTATGATACCTGTCTCCTCCATCTTGCCTAAACCTAACTGGAAATCAGAGCAAGGAGGTCTGAGGATTATAGTCAATAAAGTCAGCCTCCTGGAGCACAAACCAGATCAAAAATGGCAGAAATATTGAATCGTGGTGGAATCCACCAAAGCATGTTAATGTGGGATCAGACAGCATAGGGTCAGTCAGAGGAAAGGGTATGCGTGTCATATCCTTTTTTTCTTTTTTTCATTTCAATTGGAGGAAAATTACAAGAGACATTTTAAGATGTAATATTGCTTGTAATTATATGCTTGATACATTTGTCAGTTAGGAGCTCAATATCCAAAATCGTAATATCAAGTGGTGCTCAAATGGGCAACGTGTTCCAGTACTTTATTTTTATCATGCTCATAATTAAAATTTTGACTTCACATAGGTACAAAATGGAGGCAACACGCAACACTTTCATTTAGCTCAGGACATTTTGTATGAATTAAGGAGTACCAAAATATAACAGCCACCACAGGTCAGGGACTTCTACTGCAGAGGTTTCCAGTGCTGCACATTGACAGCACTTGAGATGTTTAAAAAATACTGATCCCTTCTCACACCTTAGAAATTCTGATTTAATTGGAATGAGGTAAAACTTGGAATGGGATTTTTTTAAATAAACTTTTTATTTATTTTAAAAGATTTAGATGTTCAGAAAAGTGATAAAGATAGTAGAATTCCCATATACTTCACACCCAATCTCCCCTATTATTTCCACCCTATGTAAGTAAGGTGCATTGGTCATAATCAGTGAACCAATATTGGCACATAATTTTTAATTGATGTCCATATTTCATTAGTTATTAACCTCACACTGTTTTTCTGTTCCAGTATCCAAACCAGGATGCTGTGTTACTTGCAGTCAGCATGTTGCCTTAGACTGCTCTTGGCTATGACAACTTCTCAGACTTTTCTTGTTTTTGATGCCCTTGCTAGTTTTAAGAAGTACTGGTATCTTGTACAAGGCCCCTCAATTGTGATTTGCTTAATGCTTTTCTCAGGATTACAGTGTGGATGTTTGTTACATGCAGAGGAAGACCACAGGAGTATAATTTCCATTACATCATATAAGACTACATACTATCAACATGACTTACTATTTTAATATTGACCTTGATCACCTGGCTGAGGTAGTATTTATCAGTTTTCATCCTTTAAAGTTACTCTCTTTTCTGCTTTCCATACGGTACTCTTTGGAAGGAAATCATTATGCACAGTCCATGCTTACGGAGTAGGAGTTATGTTCTACCTCCTTGAGGATGGAAGAGCTTCACAAATTAGTTGAAATTCTCCTGCACAGGACATGTATCTTTTTCCCTATTTGTTTACTTTTACTTACTCAATCGTTTATTTATGTCAGTGTAGACAGGAATATTTATTGTATATATATCTGAATTATAATCCATTGCTACCTTATTTATCTTATTGCTCAAATCGTTCTAGTTTAGGCCATTAGGAACTGGTATATTGGCTCTAGTCTCCCTTTGATGTGCTCCATCATTGTGGGTATTAAGTACTTCTTTCTTTTAAGAAGCTACAACATGCTGCAGACTCATATTTTATGTTTCCTGAGAATCAGCCATCTCTCCAAGGATCCCTGGTTCCTTTTATTGGAACAAATAGTGTAGAAACAAAGATCTGACTTGTTAGGTGTATCCTTGTATCTTGACCTCTTCAGCAGACAGAGCAAAATGTGTGTGTGTGTGTGTGTGTGTGTAGCTAACTCCTGTATATATACATATCTATAAATATTTCTATATGTAAATGTCTGTACCTATAATAATGTAAGCATGAGTTCATACTGATGTCTCTAACTCTAATCCATAACCATATGAATAATTCTTGCCTTCTCCCCATGCTTTCCTGTAAGCTCCCACTTCAACAGTGAGAAACCTGGCTCCTGCTAACCACGTTCCATTTACTTAATTCTTCAGTTCCAGATTAGATGTATGATGGTTTCAGAATTGTTAACCTGTTCCCCCATAGGAAACTATCAACTAGATTACTGTGCTTACATACAGTTCTTTTTCCCTTTAGTCTTACAATCTCTGCTCATTTCCAAAGTTATTCAGGCTAGCAACTTTTTCTGCCAGTCCCTTCAGTGAGGTTTTATCATACATTTGTAACGTTGTTAATTGTTTAGTCATGTTCTATATTTTACCCTGTGACCCTCTGACCTCAGAAATAATTGTTTTTACAATTTTCATACATTAAGGTTCACTCTGTACTGTGAGGTTCTATGGGTTTTGATAAATGCATGGCGTTGAGTACCCACCATTACGGTATCATGCGGAATGGTCTTATCACTTACAAAGAATATCCTTTGTGCTTCACCTGTTCAACCTTCCTCTCTCCCCAAACCCCAGTAATGTCTGATTTATTTGTTGCCTCCATAGTTTTGCCTTTCCAGAATGTCCTATAAATAGTGAAATCATGCAGTGTGTAGCCTTTTCAGACTGGCTTCTTTCTCTCTGTCTCTCTCTCTTTCTCTCTCCCTCCCTCATCCACACCCTCCCCCATTTTGCCTGCTCACCCTTCTCTTTGTATTAACTTCACTCTGGGGACTGGCTTTCTCTATAAGTTAGTCCCTAGTAGCTCCATAGCTCCTCCACCCTGTTCTCTCTGACATGTTACTCTCCCCCCAGGCTCTATAAATTTCAGCCCTACTGGCTTTTTGATGTTGTCTCTTGAACATGTCAGGCACAATCCCAAATCAGAATCTTTGAACTTGCTACTTCCTTAACCTGGGATCCTCTGCCTCTCCTCATCTTATTCAGATGTTTGCTAAAATTTCAGCCTCACAATGAAGCCTTCATAACTATAAAATTGCAACTTTCTATATGATTTCTCTGACTTTTTTTCTCTGTAGCACTTAGTCTGATCTGACAAATATTTTACTTATTTATTTTTATTCCCTTTCTCCATCCCCTAGAACATCAGCTCTACAGGGAACCTATATCCTCAGCACCCAGAATAGCATCTGGACCACACTACTCACTAAATCAATAACTAAAAATTGCTATATTCGTTTTCCAAACTGCCATACAAAATGCCACTGTCTGAGTGGCTTAGACAGGAGAAATGTATTTTTTTCACAGTTCTGGAGGCTGAAAGTCCAAGATCAAGGTGCCAGCAGGTTTGGTTCCTCCTAAAACCTCTCCCCTTGGTTTACAGATGGTCATTTTCTCAAATGGTCTTTTCTCTGGGTGCACACATACCTGGAGTGTCTTGGTATATCCAAATTTCCCTGTCTTATGATGATATCATAAGACATATTGCATTAGGGTTCACCTTAATAGCCGAATGTCAATTTAACTGTCTCTTTCAAGGCCCTACCTCCAAATACAGTTACATTCTGATGTACTAGGGGTTGGGGTTTCAACACAGAAATTTTGGGAATGTACAATTCAGCCCACAAAAATTACCCTTCCAGTGGGCAATCATTTCCTCTTGTTTTCTGTAAGAAGGAAACAAAGATGAGGACCACTGATTATCTCATATAACTTTCACATTGCTAATGTTACCTTATTAAATACTCTTACTCTCTTCTTCAAAAGTAACATTTGTTAAATATTTTTGAAGGCTCCACCACCTCTAGTATGGTTCTAAAGGAAAAGCTAAGGGAATATAGTCACATTCAAGGAGAATACATCAGACCGTATCTCGAATATCCTCCTCGGACTCTTGTATTACAGCTGTTTTATGATTCACATATTTGACACTGCCAAATTTTGGTTTTCCTCATTATTTAAATAATTGCTGAGAGAAGGGAGCCTGAAGAAACCTAATATTTAAGGGAGAGGCAAGAAATGGGAACGCTACTGTTTTGGGTTGGATTGTATCCCCCCAAAAGACGTGTTCAAGTCCTAACCCCTAGTACCTGTGAATGTGACCTTATTTGAAAATAGGCTCTATGCAGATGTAATCAAATTAGGATGAGAGATCATTGTTGATTAGGATGAGACCTAGTCCAATATGACCAGTGTCATTATAAGGACACCAGTGACAGAGGGAAGACAGCCACGTGAAAATGGAGGCAGAGATTAGAGTTATGCTGCCACAGAACAAGGAATGCCTGAGGCTACCAAAAGAGGCAAGGGATATTCTCCCCTAAAGGCTTCAGAGGGAGTATGGCCCTCCCAACACCTTGATTTTTAACTTCTAGCCTCCAGAATTCTGAGATAATAAATTCTTGTTGTTTTAAGTCACCCAGTTTGTAGTATGTTTTAAAGGCAGCCCTAGGAAATGAATACATTCACTGAGAGGACTGAGAAAGAGAAACCATATAGGTAGTAAGCAAACCAGAATGTTTCAGAAGTCAGAAGAGGAAAATGGATGGAAAGTCGCTTGTATTATCAACTATTCTATGCGGGTTAAATAATACCTAAATCAGGAAGTGTCCACTGATTTGAGCATTATACAAATGTACAGAAGTTTATTATTAATATTATAAAGAATTATTAGGCAATTCCAGAAGAAGCGAAATCACTTCTGTCTGAAGAATTCAGGAAGACTTCATAGAGGGCATGACATTTGATGCTGGAATTTAAAGAATAACATGTCAAAGTGCGGAAATGGAAGGTATAGTTGAACAACATGGGGGTTAGGGGTGACACCTCATGCAGTAGAAAATTGTATATAACTTTCGACTCCCCAAGCACTTAATTACTAATTACCTACTGTTAACCAAAAGCCTTACCAATGATGTAGTCAATTAACACGTATTTTGTATGCTATATTTATTATATACTATATTCTTACAATAAGTTAAACCAGAGAAAAGAAAATGTTATTCAGAAAATCATAAATTAGAGAAAATATACTTACTATTCATTAAGTGGAAATGGATCATCATAAAGGTCTTATCCTTGTTGTCTTCATGTTGAGTAGGCTGAGGGGAAGAGGAAAAGGTAGGGTTAATCTTATCCTCTCCGGATGACAGACGCAGAGGAAAATCTGTGTATAAGTGAAACTGGACTGTTCAAACCCATGTTGTTTAAGGGTCAACTGTATTATAGTTAGAGGGGAAAAGTGAATGAAATTATGGAGGAAAAATACTTCAGAACATATTGAGGAAATGGCCAGTATAAAGGAGATGTTATTTGGAGCGGTCTGTATTAGTCTGTTTTCACACTGCTATAAAGAACTACCTGAGACTGGGTTATTTATAAAGAAAAGAGGTTTAATTGACTCACAGTTCCACATGGCTGAGGAGGCCTCAGGAAACTTACAGTCATGGCAGAAGGTGAAAGGGAAGCAAGGCGTGTCTCACATGGCAGCAGAAAAGGGAGAGCAATGGGGGAAGTGCCATACTTTTAAGCCATCAGATCTCTTGAGAACTCACCCACTATTACGAGAACAGCATACAGGAAATCCACCCCCATGATCCAATCCCCTCCCACAAGCTCCCTCCCCTGACGTATGGGGATTACAATTTAACGTGAGAGTTGGGTGGGGACACAGAGCCAAACTATGTCAGGGTCAGATCATGGATGTTCTTAAATTCTATGATAAGGAATCTGAACTCTTTTCTAGAAAATCAGAAATGGCACCGTCTTAAATGTAAGTTAGGAAAGTTGTGTATAAAATTTTATACAAATACTGGGGGTAAACAAACATTGATGAGCTGTAGACAAGGAAGACTGGGAGGTATTAAATGCCTAAAGAAGATGTCTGCAGATTTGATCCCACATGACAGTGGGAATGGAAATGTGGTTCCTCTTTTTGAAGCCCTAACACATGCCAGGCCCACTACTGATTGCATTATATATGTTATTATACTAAACCTGACAACATTTTTCCGTAGTGGAATTTATCCTCCTAATTGTATACTTGTGAAGGCTGGGACTCAAAGATATTAAGTATCTTACCTGATTTCACATATCTAATAATGGTGGGGCTGATATTTATATACAGAAATTTGGTATAATTTTAGGCTCCAGCCTCATCAATTTGCCCTAACCCAACCCAACCTATAGCTCATGTTGAAAATTTTGGATTATTCAGAAAATGTATTAAATGAGGCTTTACGTATTTTTCCATTTTATGCCACCTACCCCCACACCCCTAAAAAGAAAGAATATTTTGAAAACTCAGGAATTCTCTTTGAGAAACTTGCTGTATTCTTGACTTACAATTAGTTTGCCATCTATTTCCCCCCATCTTTCCTATTTCCTAAAATACAGTGTCTCACTATTATAAGCATTTAATAGCTTTCCTTTTCCTACTGGCACCAGAGAACATAAAGGACATTTTGACATAGTAAAGTGCCCTTTGAACTCTCTGTAAAGTGAGTGCTGCTACTCAAGTGTACATTGGCCTTCCTTTTAGAGTAGGATCACTTAGTATTTCTCTGTCAGAGACTCGCTGATGGCCATTTACCCTTGAGAACCAGGCAATGTTCTAATGATACTGAATTGGAAAGAAAACTGTGCCTTGATTCCTGCTACAAGCTTGTAGCAGGTTATTGACTTGGTTATTGACTCAAGATAAAGATGCAAACTTTTAAAAAGAGCATTCTTCTGTGTTTGATAAAAGAGGAATCAAGCTATTCTTCAATCAGCTTTTAAAGAAAACATTAATTTATTTATTTTTAAACAGTAAAATATTATAGAGTCAAGCATATACCTGGGGTATTTAAATAAATGATCAATGTCATTGCAAGGTAACTGGCTTCCAGCTTTTGAGAATTTAAACTAAACTAAAAACAGGAGAAACTGAGAATTAGGAGGGAAAAGGAACAAGGACCAAATAAATGCCTTTCCTTCTTCTGTTTATATAATAAATGCACTTATTGTTGCCATGGCAAAAGAGCTAGTCTATTTTTTCCATTCCTCTGTCTCTACCCATTATTATATCCAACACCAGAAAATGTCATATTTTGCCATCGTCATTCTTGGGTCATTATGTTTATCCATCTACTCTGCATTTACCACTCTCCTCTACAGTTTTTTTCATAATAGTATTTACAGAAAAAAAAAGTGATTTCAGGTGAGGGAAGTGGCTTCCAATGCAGTTAAAGAAAGAAGGAAGCAAAGAATGATGGAAAGAAAAGGGGGAAAGCCCTCAGCAGTTATTTAGCCAGCGGGGAACCTTCCTAATCTTGTAAAGCTCTTCAGCTCCTCAAGAAAAATCTCAAAAATGCCATTTAAAGCAAATTCTACCTTACTGACAAGATAAGTCAATGTTGTAGGGGTCTATTTTGGCCTTCTAAACACAGACAGCCATAATGATGGGGGTCATATACTCCTTCATCTTTATTGGGCTGAACTCATCAAAAAGTAAATTCTAAATCAGGGAAATTAATAATACAACTATCCTACAATATGCATACACCATATGGAGTATTCTGCTCAATTCATGATGCCACATTTTATCAGGGACAGTAACATACTAACATGTTCTCAAAAGATGGTAAGCAAGGTCTTACAATCACATTGCCCCATTCATTAATTCATCTGTGTATTCACAAAACATTTCTTAAGAACATATGATGTGCTAAGCACTGATTTAACTTGAATTTTTTAAAATAAGACTTTATCCCTACTCTCAAAACTTTCACATTCCAGTCCTGCCATGCAAAAGGCAGTTGAATAAACAGGTTAGTTTTTGTTCAGAAAAGAGAAGACTAAGTTTGATGAGCTGTCCCTGAGAGAAGAGCAAATGCAGGAAAATGCCACAATCTGTAGAAAACAGTCAGTAGGGGTGAGATAAGTGGTTTCATCCTGTTTATATGTCCTGCGGCTTGAGTGCATAAACAACCCACTCATAATGTTCTTTCTCTCTCATTCTGATTCCCATTCCACCTACGATTAGGGGAAACGGATGAGGCAGCCTGCCTTCCCTTTCATAAATCCTTCAGTTGCAGACCCTGACATTCATGTAAAAGCAATCCTGCAGGACAAAGTTACTATTGGACAGCTCAGGACAAGAAGGGTGTCTAGCCTTGAACAATCTAGGAAGAATCCAGCCAAGTAAAAACTTGGGTTCTGCCTTCGATTATCTGAACAGCTGTCATGTGGAATAAGAAACAGACTAGATGGACACAAAGTTAAAAGAAAACAAGTTGAGACCAAAGAATGGATATTATAAAGAATAAGCTTTTTCCTGAATTTGCTTTTCTTGCAGGGTCAGCTCTTCAAACTTAGTCCTCTCTTTTCTGAACAAAAATTACCCTATTTATTCAACTACCTTTTGCATGACAGGATTGGTATGTGAAAATTTTTAGGGTAGGGATAAATTTTTCTTAAAAAAAATCAAGTTAAATCACATAATATGCTCTTAATAAATGTTTTGTGAATACATAGCTGAATTAATGAATGGGGCAATGTGATTGCAAGGCCTTGGTTGCCAACTTTTGGGAAAAAAAGAAAATTATATATATATATGTATATACGTATATATATATGTATATACGTATATATATATATGTATATACGTATATATATAAACTCTAGAGCAATACTTTTCAAATTTGGATGTGCACGTGAATCACCTGGAGATCCTGCTGAATGTAGATTCTGATTCAGGTCTGGAATGAGGTCTGAGACTCTTCACTTCTAAGCAGCTCCCAGGCTGTATGGATGATGCTGCTGGTCCTAGGACTACATCTCAAGTCACACTACTCTAGAGTTATCTGGCAATGGGGCTCATTAAGACATACTGGGTTGCCAGTCACTGGAAATATTTAAGCAGATGTTACTATTTCTCAGGAATGTGATAGAAAGGGTATAGATTGTTAATAATAGAGAAAACTGAGTGTACAGTACACATGAACTTTCTTGTAATCTTTGCATTTTTCTTTAGATCTAAAACAATTCTAAAGTAGAAGTGTTTTTTGTTTTTGTTTTCTGAGAGAGGGTCTCACTCTGTTGCCAAGGCTAGAATGCAGTAGTGTGATCTCAGCTCACTGCAGCCTCGACCTCCCGAGCTCAAGACATCCTCCCACCTCAGCCTCCCAACTAGCAGGGACTACAGGCATACGCCACCACACCTGGCTATTGTTTCTGGTTTTCTTTTGTAAAAACAGGGTTTCACCAATTTGCCCAGGCTGGTCTCGAACTCCTCAGTTCAAACCATCCCACTGCTTTGGCCTCCCGAAGTCCTGGGATTATAAGCATGTGCCACTATACCTGGCCCTAAAATAAAAGTTTTTATTAAAACAAATTTTCTCTTAAGCAGATAATTATCTTTGGGGGAAAGTATTTATTGTGGCTTTTTTAAAAAATTGATTGACACATAATGATTGTATATATTTATGAGACACATCTGATATTTTGATACATGTAATACAACATGTAATGATCATATCAGGGTAATTATGATATCCATCATCTCATTTATCATTTCTTTATATTTGGAACATTCAAAATTCTCTGTTCTAGCTGTTTTGAAATACACAATAAATTGTTGTTAACTATAGTCTTCATACTGTGCTATAGAACACTTGAACTTATTCTTCCTAATTAACCATAATTCTGTACTTGTTAACCAATGTCTCCCTATCCTCCACTCCTCTACCCATCCCAGGCTCTGATAACTACTATTCTACTCTCTAATTCTATGAGATCAACTTTTTTAGCTACCACATATGAGTGAGATCTTGTAGTGTGTGTCGTTCTGTGCTTGGCTTATTCTACTTAACATATATCCTCCAAGCTCATTCATGTTGCCACAAATGACATGATTTCTTTCTTTTTTATGGTTGAATAATAGTCCATCATATATACATATACCACATTTTCTTTATCAATTCATCTGTTGATGGACACTTAGGTTGATTCCATATCTTGTCTATTGTGAATAGCACTGCAATAAACATGGGAGTGCAGATATATTTTCAACATACTAATTTCCTTTCCTTTGGATAAATACCCAGTAGTGAGATTGCTGGATCATATAGTAGTTCCACTTTTAATATTTTAAGACACCTCCATACTGTTTTCTATAATGGATGCACTAATTTAAATTCCTGCCAACAGTGTGTTAAGGGTTTCCTTTTCTTCACATAGTCACCAAACTTTGTTGCCTTTTGTCCTTTTGACAATAGTCATTCTAACAGGAGTGAGGTAGTAAGTTATTGTGGTTTTGATTTGCATTTCCCTGATGATTAGAGATATTAGCATTTTTCTTCCATCTGTTTGCCATCTGTACATCTTCTTTTGAGAAATGTCTATTTAGGTCTTTTGGGTTATTGGCTTTTTTTGCTATTGAGTTGTTTCAGCTCCTTGTATATTTTGGATATTGACCCCTTATCAGATGTATAGGTTGCAAACATCTTCTCCCATTCTGTAGATTGTCTCTTCACTGTGTTGATCATTTCCTTTGCTGTACAGAAGCTTTTTCACTTGATACAATCCTCCAATTTGTATGTTTTTGCTTTTATTACTTGTGTTTTTAAAGTCTTACTCATAAAATCTTTGCCCAGACCAACATCCTAAAGCATTTCCCTTGTGTTTTCTTCTCATAGCTTCATAGTTTCAGATCTTACATTTAAGTCTTCGAATCATTTTGAGATAATTATCTTTTTAGTGAAAAAAATGCCATGAGGATTATGGAATCATAGCCCCAAGTCATGATAGATAGAGACTAGAGAAAGATTAAGTTTGGAAGGATTGTGATATTTCCAGAACAACCTAGCAGGAGATCAGGAGCCAAAGATGAGCAATAAGGGAATGGAAAGAAATCAGTGATTGGCAGGAGACCCTAGAAATTGAAGAGAGAAGTCAGTCTCTGAAATATTTCCAGTGGCTAAGAAAGTTTAAGAACTTGTGCCTAAGTCCAATTTAAATTTTTCTGCAGCATTATGATATAAAGTAAACCTTTGTGATAGCCTTTTCTCCATTGAATATCTCATACAGACAACTGCCTTAAGCGATAATTTGAGAAACCAAGGAAAATTTGATGCTTTGGGGTACATGCTAGTGGAGGACAGAGAACAGCCAAAAGAAGCAAAATGCAGGTGAGGAAAATAACTTTGAGAAGCCAGAAGTCAGAACAAGAAGTGACTATGAGACATAAGCCCTTAGAGAACATTTGGAGATATAGAAGGAGGGGAGATAATGACTTTCCCCTAATGCTCTAAGGCTATGATGTAAAGGAACACATTACTAGTAGTGTGTAAGTATATAGGCCTATTTTTAAATAGCAATTGTGAAAGTATTTGCCATGTGCAATTTTATGAGTGTACAAGATTAAACTCTAGTTCATATCGACCACTTCAAACAAAAGGAAGTTGCAAATTATTTATTGCCATCTTTGTTGAAAAAATAATATGCCAGTACAGAAATTTCCTTTCAATTATGTGTTCCTGGCTTGCTGCCTTCTTAAAATAAACAAAGCAGCACTGTCCCACCTCCCAGAACAAAAACAATAGCACCATGTAACAGTTAAGTCAAAAAGCAAAACCTCCAAAGCGGATGGAATCAACTCCTTGTGCCAATTTCTTACTCTGTTGACTTTCATCTTTCTGTTTACGTAAGTGGAAATGTTTTCAAGATGTGCACTATTTCATTGATATCAGAATCCAGGTCTGTTGACAGAATAGGGTTCCTGTGGCATGCACATTAGATTGGAACCATCAGGGAATCCAGGGTCAATTCAAATTCATGAAACAATTATTAATTGATTATGCCAGGTAGTTTTATTAAAAGATACAAAAGTCAGTAACACAGCCTTGTCCTCAAGAAACTTTTGGTCCGATATACAAGAGAAAACAAGTAAATAAATGACTGCCTAAAAATGTAAAGAAAGATCACAAGATGAAAAAAGTTGTGGAGATTGGTTGTACAACAATGTGAATATACTTCACACTATTGAACTATATGGTTAAGATGGTAAGCTTTATGTTATGGATCTTTAGCCACAATTAAGAATTTTTTAATTTTAATGACAAAAAATCAATAAAGATAATTGACTGACCACCCCATCCCCTTGGGAGAAAAAAGAGGGAAAGGCTGGCATGGGTTTGGCCCCAGGCAAGATTGGATTCCGGAGTATGGAGCAAAAGCAAGACCTTACCCTATAATAACTACTTTAGAAAAAAGCTGGCCGGGCATGGTGGCTCACGCCTGTACTCCCAGCACTTTGGGAGGCCGAGACGGGCAGATCATGAGGTCAGGAGATGGAGACCATCCTGGCTAACACAGTGAAACCCCGTCTCTACTAAAAATACAAAAATTAGCCATACGCGGTGGCAGGCGCCTGTAGTCCTAGCTACTCGGGAGGCTGAGGCAGGAGAATGGCGTGAACCCGGGAGGCGGAGCTTGCAGTGAGCCGAGATCGCACCGTTGCACTCCAGCCTGGGCGACAGAGCGAGACTCTGTCTCAAAAAAAAGAAAAAAAGAAAAAAGCTAAGAAGTTATTTCAAAATCTGTTGTGGAGAATCAGTTATGAAATGCTAAGAGAACAAGTAGGAAAACCAAAGAAGCAAAGAAAATAGAATAGAGATGGGCAAAAAACTGGCAGAGTCCGGGAAGAATTGACAAAATAAACAAACGTGGCCGAAATAACAGAAAAAGCAAGGAGCAATGGCCAGCAGCAATCTCTAGCTCCCTCTCTAAGTTGTTGGAAAGCAATTCAAAAAGTGTAGGGACAAAGTAGGGATAGCTAGACACTAGGTGTGATGCTGCAGAACAAACTGCAAGGATCTGCCAGGATGGAAGGAGGAGGAAGATCAGGAAAAGCTTCGTGGAAAAGTAGCAGTTAAAGTGAGCTTTAAAAGCTGGACGATTAATACTTAGCTGATGGGTTGATAGGTGCATCAATCCATCATGGCACACATTTACCTATATAACAAAACTGCACGTCCTGCACATGTATCCCAGAACTTAAAATAAAACTAAATTTAAAATAAATAAATATTCACTCTTTTGAAAAAAAAAGGATGAATTTTAACATATGAGATGGAGAAAAAAGCATTTCCATATGACAAGAACAACATAACTACTGAAGCTATAGGAAAGGCCAGGAATCATGATAATGTATACCTAGCACATGCATTTATCTAAAATGTAGGAAAATTAAGAAAATAATACGAAGTAACCCTAGAAAGAAGACTATGGCCATCCTATTAGGATATCTCAGGCCATACTGAAGCATTAAATAAAAATAGTTTTGCAATTATGTTTTTAATGTTTTGGAGTAGAGACAGAAAATACATAAAGGGCCTATTTAAAGGTTTTTCAGTGACTTGGGTAAGAAGATTGTACCCAACATAAGGTTTTATCTTGATTATTGCTGGTATTCCCACCTATTAATACCTAGTACCTAGTAGGTGAATAATAAAGGCTTGTTGAATTAGTAACTTAATGCATAATAAGGAAAAGCTTAATTAATGAAAGAAGAGAGCCTAAGCTAATGACAATGGTAATGAAAAATAAAAAATAGACAGAAAAAAATATTGTTGAGACAAAAATCAGTATGATTTAATATTAGATTGGAAGTGGAGAAAGAATATATGATTTTGGAGTTGGGAGCCTGGATGCATTGGGGGTAAAGTAGGGAAGATAATGAGTCTTTTACCCCTACTTGTGCATAGAAAAGATTTTTTATTGTTGATCTTTCTCATATGAGGTATAAGCTATGGTTGAACTTAGTAAATACCCACAGTACAGAAAGGAGCACAAGAAATTGATTATAATTAACATGAAATTGAATTTACAAATTATCTAGCTATATTTTTTGGAATGCGTAGAAGCAGTATTCTTAGCTACCTTCTAAAAGGATTCTAAGCAACTTGGATGCTGCAGTGAACGGATAGCTTAGGTCCTACTTAGCTTTTCTCAACACAAGCACAAAACGAAAAAAGCTAATTAAGTAGAAAAGCTGCCCTATAGCTCATCTCACAATTTTAGAAACAATCCATTTTACTTTAAGTACTCCTAACAGATACCTTCTAAAAGGCAAGGATACTGGTAAAAATGAAACTCAATGTTCCCAGCTCACGATGTTTCCATCTCTGCCCTGATGGTTGGTAAAATAATCAAGATGATCTACATACTCCCCACTGTAATATCTGGCTATTTGCTAAAACAGATGTTTGGCTTTTACACCATGGATACCTTGAGGTTCCCCTAGGTGGAAAATCAGAGGAAAAAGTGTTCTCCCTTAAAAGACAAAATCTTCAACAGTGAACACGTTGATAAATCTGACCACACCTCTATTTGAAATTTTAAACTAAAGCATAGGTAAAGGATGATATTTGGCTACCTTAATAGTCACTTAGCAATAGTGGGTATTACTACGAAATCTCGTTTCTTGTTCAGGGTAACATAAGTGCATTAGATTTTCCTGAAGTTTTACAATCTAAACCCAAATAGACTCAGACCTGTTAGCTGGAAATGGGGCCTCTGGTTAGAGTTTTTTTGATCTTCCTGATACATTCTGTGTACGTAGGAAAATAACTGCCTGTACCATTTATCATAAAGAGATTTTAAGTATAAGGCAAATATTAATCACTTCCCATCTGAACTAGCAGAAGCAGATTCTTAAGGCCAGGCTGATCTCCCTGCCAGCAACAAAGACTTCGTGAGGGTGTAGTAAGGAAATGGAAGCACATTATACAACCACATATATAACTGAATATTGTTCAGCCCACAGTTTTTATTTTAGAGTTGGAGTCTTGTGTTCAAGATCCAATCCAAGATCCATTCAATCCTCTGATTTCCAAATAGCATTCTCTCCCGTTATAAAAATCCATGGGCATTCAGATTCCTCAGCATCCCCTGTGAGAGTTATCCAGTGTTCCACAAACATTGTAAGCTGTTTGCACTTCTGAAATCATCTATACAGTCACAGTTCTTTCTCCTTTCTCAGTTGAAATCCAGGGAAACGCAATCAGGAAGGAGCTTGGAAGATACTTCCGCGAGTCATCCAAGAGGGTGGAGACAAAAATACAAGCACTGCAGCTTCAAAGGCCTAGCTGCTGGCTGACAAGAACTTGTTTTTAGGCCCAAGGATAAAAATACTCAAGATGGGCCATTTTCCGTAAAATGCTTAAGAAGAAATGAAAAATTATAACAGAATTATTTGGAATCTTAAGGCATCTTTTTCATCTGGAAGATCTGCCATTTCTAATATCCCTTTCCTCTAAAAGCCATTCTTACAACAGCCCAGATTGAAACCACTAGGATTGAAAGGGGAAAAGTTCAGAAAACCCACAGTGAATTAGGGAAAACAGACTCTATACCAAGAAAATAGAAATTTAAGAAGTGCAAGGGAATTTGCTCTCACAGGAAAAGAAGCCTGGTATGTATAATCCTCCTAGGAAAATTCTTATTATCATCCCCAAGACAAGGCTCTAAATAAACTGTGTTACCACTGTCGAATTTTTAAGATTTTTTAAACTAATATTGGGACTACCAGAAAATGTAATGTGCTCTTACACATTACAATGCTTCCCTTCATTCTCTTACTTTGCAAGCTGTTTTTTACAGTTCTCTTTGGGTACGTGGACAGCAGCATCCCTCAGTAATAAAAACAACACTGGAAGCGATGACCTGTTGGGTATTTACTAGGTGCCAGGGACTGTGCTGAGTATTTTATAGTCATTAAGTCTTTTAGCCCTCACAGTAATCACTATAATCTGGTAGTATTAATTATTTTTTAGAAATAAGAAACTGAGGCTTAAAGAAATGAAGAGAATTTCTGAAAGATTGCATACCTGAAAGGTAGCAGAGCCAGGGTTCAAATCCCTGACCTTAGTAGTACTATAGTGTTTCCGTTGCTAATGAAAATGGAGGATGCATTAAGTATAAACTTGGCTTATTGCCCTGGCATTTGGGTATGAAAAAAAAATGTGCCTTCTTCATCATGTCCCCTCTCACCCGTAAAACTCAACTCACAAGTGATGGGGCCAGGGAAATCCCAACAAATCGGAATTACAGAAAAGCAGCTTGAAAATGAGTGTTTAAATATCAGTTGATTAGGTTGGAGTAAAGAGTGGGATGGAGGAGATTAACTAAAAGCCCAATGAATATGGGAAAATTCTCCATTACATTGGTCTTGGCAACTGTTTCTTGGGTAATACCTCAAAAGATCAGGCAACCAAAGCAAAAACGGAAACTAAAAAATTCCGTTCAAGCTAAAAATTCACATCAAGCTAAAAAATTCTGTGTGGCAAGGGAAACAGCAAAGTGAAGCGACAACCCACAGAATGGGAGAAAATATTTGCAAACTATCCATCTGACAAAGGATTAATACGTGAATATATAAGGAACTCAAACAACTCTACAGGAGAAAAATCAAATAATTCAATTTAAAAATGGGCAAAACATCTGTAATAGACATTTCCCAAATGAAGACATACAAGTGGCCAACAGGTATGTAAAAAATATTCAACAACATTAATCATCAGAGTAATGCAAATCAAAACTGCAATTAGATACCATTCCATTGTAGTTAAAAAGGTTTTTATCCAAAAGACAGACAATAACAAACGCTGGTGAGGATGTGGCGAAAGGCGAGTCCCTACGCACTGTTGATGGGAATGTAAATTAGTACAGCCACTATGGCAAACAATATGAAAGTTCTTTGGAAAACTATATAACTACCACATGATCTAGCATTCCTACTGCTGAGTAAATATCCAAAAGAAAGGAAATCGGTGTATCGAGGAGATACCGCACCCACATGCTTATTGGAGCACTATTCATAGTAGCCAAGATTTGGTATCAACCTAAGTGTCCATCAACAGATGAATGAATAAGGAAAAGGTGGTACATATACACAATGAAGTATTCAGCAATAAAAAGGAACAAAATACTGTCATTTGCAACAACATAGTTGGAACTGGAAGACATTATATTCAGTGAAATAAGCCAGGCACAAAAAGACAAACTTCTCATGTTCTCACTCACATGTGGGAGCTAAAAGTTAAAGCAATTGAACCCATTGAGATAGAGAGTAGAAGGATAATTAACAGAGGCTGGGAAGGGTAGCAGGGTGGGAGTGGTGGGGGGCGGGGAAATGAGTAATAGGTACCAAAATAAACTTAGATAGAATGAATAAGATCTAGCATTTGGTAGCACAACAGGGTGACTATAGTCAACAATGATTAATTGTATTTTTTTAATAACTAGGCTGGGCATGATAGCTCACACCTGTAATCAATCCTAGCACTTTGGGAGGCTGAAGCAAGCAGATTGCTTGAGCTCAGGAGTTTGAGACCAACCTAGGCAACATAAGAAAACCCTGTCTCAAAAAATACAAAAATTACCCTGGCATAGTGGTGTGCACCTGTAGTCCCAGCTACTTGGGAGGCTGAGATGGGAGGATTGCTCCAGCCAAGGGGGTTGATTCAATGCTGTAGTGAGCCATAATCATGCCACTGTACTCCAGCCTGGGTGATGGAGTGAGATCCTGTCAAAACATAAAAAAAGAAGAAGAAAGAAAAGATAAAGAAAGAGACGAAGGAAGGAAGGAAGAAGAAGGAAGAAGAGAAGGAAGGAAGGAAGGAAGGAAGGAAGGAAGGAAGGAAGGAAGGAAGCAAAGGGAAGGGAAACGAAAAGAAAAAAAGAAAAGAAAAGAAGAAAGAAAAAGAAAGAAAGGAAGGAAGGAAGGAGAAAGAAGGAAAGAAAGAAAGAAGAAAGAGAGAAAGAAGAAAGAGAAAGAAAGAAAGAGAGAGAGAGAAAGAAAGAAAGAAAGAAAAGAAAGAAAGAAAGAAAGAAAGAAAGAAAGAAAGAAAGAAAGAAAGAAAGAAAGAAAGAAAGAAAGAAGGAAGGAAAGAAAGAGAGAAAGAAAGAAGAAAGAAAGACAAACTACTGGCCGGGCGCGGTGGCTCAAGCCTGTAATCCCAGCACTTTGGGAGGCCGAGACGGGCGGATCACGAGGTCAGGAGATCGAGACCATCCTGGCTAACACGGTGAAACCCCGTCTCTACTAAAAATACAAAAACTAGCTGGGCGAGGTGGCGGGCGCCGGTAGTCCCAGCTACTCCGGAGGCTGAGGCTGAGGCAGGAGAATGGCGTAAACCCGGGAGGCGGAGCTTGCAGTGAGCTGAGATCCGGCCACTGCGCTCCAGTCCGGGTGACAGAGCGAGACTCCGCCTCAAAAAAAAAAAAGAAAGAAAGAAAGACAAACTACAAGAGTGGAATTGGAATATTTCTGACACAAAGAAATAATAAATGCTTGAAGTGATGGATACCCCAATTACCCTTATGTGATTATACTTTGTAGCCTGTATCAAAACATCACCAGTGCCCATAAATATATATACCTATTATGTACCTAAGATAATTTTTAAGATATTTTTTAATTTAAAGCCCAATGAAGGGACAAGTTTAACCTTCAGTTTTATTCAAGATACACAGAGGTGACAGTCCCAAGTACATCTGCTGGTCTGTAAATGTAATCTCATTTATTTATTTAAATATGGTCAACTTTTCTTTACTCTGGTAAAACCTTACTTTGTTTTCTCCTAGCTATGTTTATATATTTAGATATAAATTTATATAAGATATATGCATATATATGTATATATGAAACTACACATAACAATTCAAGTATCCAATATTTATTTACTATACCTACAACAACCCAGAATCTAAGAGAGAAACAGACAGTAGGCAAAATGTTCTTTCCACACTCAAAATAGATATGACAAACATCATGTACTTAGAGCACAGCATCATCCTCTCTGGTGCCCACATTCAGAGCTTACAAGCTTTTATTTTACTCATCATTACTCAATTCCACTGCTAATAAGTAAATAGAAAGAAAAGATTGTTAGAGACAACATCCTTGGCAGCAGCAAAAAGTGACAACTGACAGACAAATAGTAAAACTATAAAAAACTCCACTCATATACAGTAGTTGCTTAATATATTGTTGTTGAATGAATGGGTGAATGAGCAAACTTTCCAAAAATTCTATTATACAGTTGGTCAAACTGCAGTTTGTGTGAAAAGTTTTAGTTATCTCTGTGCAGAATATGAGTCAAGAATTAGTGTTATATTAGATTGAATAAACTGTTTTAGAGAGTGGTAGGAACAGAACTAACATAGGCAACCTTCAATAAAGGCAGATGTGTGTGTTTTTCTGTTTGTCTGTCAGGGTGGGACAGTGATTGTTGTAAGGATTCAGAGATCTCAAAGAAATGAAGAACAGCTGACCCTCATGGAAACTGGAGCCATGGGCTGGGAAGCCATCAGGTATCTGGACAGCCATATGGCCCACTTCATGTTCTCCCTGGGGTCATGTGTCTCTCATCTGTGTTACTCTTGGTTCTCCTAGAAACTTTAGTATCAGTGAGGCTTTAACTAGTCCTCACTTTCAGCCTCAGTGTTGGAACTTTCAGCTCATCTCCCCAGAGATAGGTCTTAATTCCAAATACCCGGGAGAGGAATTTGATTGGCCCAGATTAAATCAGATATTTACCTTTTCTCCAACAAGTCATGGCCAAGTGTGGCAAGATAAAACATTACAACCACTACTAGAGCAGCATTCAGGATTTATTCACTCAATCATGAATTTACCTCCTTACATATAATATGTGGTCCTTCACCACATGGAACTCACATTTGAGAAGAGTTAATGGTCACATTTTATGCTTCACATGTCAAAGACAAATAATACTTTGTTTCAGTCACTCTAGTGGAGAAAAGAGAAAACTCATTTAGTCATTCATTAAAGAAATTTAATGAGTACCAACTATGTTTCCTACACGGTGCTAGGTGCTGTGGTTCTAATGGAGCACAAAATGAAACCCAGTCCCTGCCTCATGAGTGAAATTTGACTGTAACCATCAAATTTTAAAGTTTTTCATGTATAAAATACATATCTATTCTGTCCTGCTTTCAAAGGCAGAAGTCACATCAGAGAATGAAAGTTACATAAAGGAAAACAGCTGAATGAACTATCTCACTGTTAATAGATTCCAGAAATAAAGTTAAAATTCCCAGAAGACTATGCTTCCCTCTCCAACTACAACAAGTGGAGATAACTATGAAGAATATTATCAAAGTAATTCAGCATGAGAGAAAAGGTTTACGGCATTTGCTAAAGTGCCTTTTAAAGCTAAGTTTCCAAAATGGAGCTTCGGGGAATGGTGTTCAGAAGCATAGTAACTCCATC
The DNA here is from genome assembly GCF_002776525.5 of Piliocolobus tephrosceles. NCBI lineage: Eukaryota > Metazoa > Chordata > Mammalia > Primates > Cercopithecidae > Piliocolobus > Piliocolobus tephrosceles. Next base: position 156,683,749 of record NC_045434.1, read on the forward strand.
TGACACTCCAGTTCACCTTAGAGAGAGGGCTTCCCAACAGGCTTAATTACATCATTCCCCATCCTCATTCTTCTTGGATGTACTGTCTGTACAGATAACATTGCAGAAATGTTCAAAGAGACCCACAATGGCTCCAAAAGAACATTTTTATAAGCAATATTGTAGACTGACTGTTCAAATTGGTAATGGAAGCACTATAGGATCTATTGTGACTAATCTTTTTTTAGAACAATACTGAAAATGGCACAACTTGTAGCAGACAGGAAAATAGGCTGACCTCTCAGTGAGAGAGAGAGAGTGTGTGTGTCTGCATGTGACAACAAGAAAGGATTTATGTAAGCAACCTTGAAGATCATCTGAACCCCACCTCCTGTATGAAATGTGATGGTGATGCTCTCTATGGCAACAGAAAGATACAAGAAAGCCAAGAATTTCAAATGCATACTTTTGGACCCAACAGGGCAGAGGGTTTGAGTCCTGACTCCCTCATCTCCACCTTTTATTTCATTTGTGAAAAGGATATAATCACAACACCTACTGCACATAACGAATAAAAAAGAAAAAAATATACATGAGGCACTTAGCCCAATCAGTGCCTGGCCCATGGTGAGCATTCAAGATACGTTAGTTGTAAATTAACATAATTATGAACGTGTGCTGACTGCTTTATCTAAATTTTCTCGTTACTCTTCCCTGTTTTACAGGTGAAGAAATGCTTTATGGATGAAGAGATTGAGACTTAGAAGAGTTAGCTAAATTGATCAATGTCAAACAGTGAGTGGCATGGATGGAATTTGAATCCAAGTAGATTTCAACCAATAATTTAAACCCAAGTAGTTTCCAACTACTTCAGGTGTATTCTCTGCCTGGCATCTTTACTACCTGACTTCTGTCTGCATTTCTGATCACATGAAACGAACATGAATTTAGTTGTCTGAAAGACAGTTCCTCTCACTGACCAGATAGCAGATTTCTTTATAAACATATACAATATTGTGATGAATTTCAGAACAAAAATCATAGCAGTATCCTGACCATCCTTTTCTTCAAAAGAAGCATGCAATTTTCAGATTCTAGTAAACCATATTGAAGGATGCGTCTAATAACCTAATGTTTGCTCTGAAATTGACCTAAACAAATCTTGATCTTGTTGGTTTGTTACAAAATATGATCTATTTGGGTGTGGAACAACCTTCCTTCCCCATGAGTTATTATTGAAGCCAGAGGCTTTTCTGTTGCATGGAATACTCAAGATTCTGATCTAATGGCACTGTACCTCATCCAGAGTCCTCCTGTACCTTCAGTGTTCTTTATCATCGTTCTTTCCTAGTGCATACTGACAAGTCTCAGTGTTAAAAGAACCACTGATGACGCTCCCTTTGTACAGTTCACGATAGAATAAATATTGACCAGAATGTAGGAAAACCTTGGACGTGTGACAACACTGACTTGAAAGCAAATCATTAGTTTAAAAAACAAGTGTGTGATAAGCAAATTCTTAAAAAAAAAAAAAAAAGTGTGGGAGGCAGGTATATGTAACAAAATTCCCAAATGATGTTAGTAAATTAGATTTTAAAATCTAGAAGTAAAATAGTCTATCAATTATATCAAATAAGAGTTTATAAGGAATTTCATGTCCCTTGATTACACAAATATTAAGCTCCTACTATGGGCCAAGTAATCTAGGAATGAGGGGTATCGCAATAGTAGTCTAGTGGAGGGATACAAAACATACAATAAGAAAGTTTAAAGGCCAGGCACAGTGACTGGTACCTTTAATCCCAGCACTTTGGAAGGCCGAGGCAAGAGGATCTCTTGAAGGTAGGGGTTTGAGACCAGCCTGGGCAATGTAGCAAGACCCTATCTCTACAAAAAATTTAAAATTACCCTGTAGTGATCTATGACTGTGCCACTGCACTCCAGCCTAGATGACAGAGCAAGACTTTAACCTCAAAAAAAAAAAAAAAAAAAGGAGAGAGAGAGGGGAAAAAATTTAAAATGTAAAATGTAAAGTCGTGATGAAGGTTCTAAAGAAAAATAAAACAAGGAAGAAGATAGACAGGTAGGATGGGTGGTCACTTTTCCGATAAAATTATCAGAGAAATCATCTTAAAAAGTTGACGGTTAAGCAGGCACTAGAATGAATGGAGAGACAGAGCCATGTGGATATCTGGAGAATGGATATTCCAGTAAGAGGGAATGGCAAATAAAAAGGAATAATTGAGAAATACTTCAAAGGACTGAGGATGGCAAGAGTGACAGGAAATTAGTAAGAGGTGAGGTTAGAAAGGGAAGGGAGACCCAGATCATACATACCAGGTCCTGGTAGGGCATTTTAAGGACTTTGATTTTATAGCAGGTGGCCTTGATAGAAGTTAATATTCACAGGCTGATGTCACACAAGCGTAAGGTTGTTGTGATATCATAACTCCCTCAAAAACTTAGGAGACAGGCCTTATTCCTTGAGGTAATTCCATGTTGAATCTATCATTGTATAAGGGTTCTCATTGTCCTACAACATCACCTGTTTTTTGTAATATCAGGTTGTATTTTTCCAATCTGAAAGGTAGGAAATGGTGGTACATTGTGATTTTAATTTTCATTTCCAAGATTACTAATGAGTTTGAGAAGATTTCCATGGTATTATTTGTCTTTTTCTTATTGATTTGTAGAAAAATCAATATTGATTTGTATATTCTGAATACTAATTATTTGTTAGATACACACGCATGTATGCACACACACACACACACAACGTTTTCCAAGTCTGCTTTCTGCTGTCCTTACAGTGTCTCCTGATGAACAGAAGTTCTTAATGTACTCAAACTTACCAATCTTTTTCTTTATGGTTTGTGCTCTTTGTGTTTTGTTTAAGCAATATTCCCTCCCCCAAGTCACAGATACTCCCTTTGTAGACTTTTACCTTCCACATTTACGTTTTTTTTTTTTTTTGAGACAGAGTCTCACTTTGTCACCCAGGCTGGAGTGCAGTGGCAAAATCTCGGCTCACTGCAACCTCCACCTCCCGGGTTCAAGTAGTTCTCATGTCTCAGCCTCCCAAGTAGCTGGGATTACAGGTGTACACCACCACACCTGGCTAATTTTTTTGTATATTTAGTAGAGACAGGGTTTCATCATATTGGCCGAGCTGGTCTCGAACTCCTGACCTTGTGATCCACCCGCCTTGGCCTCCCAAAGTGCTGGGATTACAGGCTTGAGCCATCGTGCCTGGCCTCACATTTACATTTTTAATAGACATGGAATTGATATCTGTGTTCATGGTAAAGTGAACATCTAGTTCCACTTTTTCCATGTAAGTAATCAATTATTTCAACCCCATATGTTGACCAATTCCCTCATTTCACTGGTTTTCAGCAATGCCATCTCTGTCACATACCAAATTTGTTATATTCCATTCCTCCCTTGGTCCCTTAGTCCTCATACCAGTCACTCACTTCTTATTTAATAAGCTTGATAATAAAATTTGCTTCATCTTTTTCAGGACAATTTGGGTCATTCTTGGACCCTCAAGTCATCTATATAAATTTTAGAGCCAGCTTTAAAGCTTTGTCATTTCAAGCTTTTAAGTACAACACAGATTGCCTTCAGATACATATTTTAATCCCATTGAATTTATTGTTCCATTTGAGTAGATACAGCATCTCAAGATATTATGTCTACAAATTCATATATATGGTATATCTTCTATTAATTCTGGTATTTTTAATATCTTTTAATAAATTTAATAATTGCCTCCATTAAGGTCTTTATTTTTTCAGATCATTCCCTGGCGCGCGCGCGTGTGCGTGTGTGTGTGTAAAATTGCTATTGTAAATTAAATTGTAAGTTTTAATTTCAGCTCTTTTTGAGCTTTGTTGCTGTTGTATAGAAATACAATGTATTTGTATACTGATTTTTATCCAACAACTTATCTAAACTTTTTAATCAATTTTAGTAATGTATCTGTAGCTTGTTGTGGGCATTCCATATTAAATCATCATATAAAATTTTTAATAATGCTAATTTCCTCTTTTTTCTTCTAATTCTTACACTCTTCCTTTTCTTGTTTTTGTTTAGGGTTTTATTTAACTTTTCTTCTGGGGTAGTTTTTTTTTTTTAGTAACATTAGCAAATTACCTGAAAGATAATGTGCCTGAAGTTGTACCAAACTTGTACCAAAGTTGAAGTATATTTACATATCTGAAATAAATTGAACTTGATAATGATGTATTAATTCCTATACACATTGCTGGAATTACTTTTAAATAATATAAAGTATGGGATTTTTGTACCTATATCTTAAACATTGGTCTATAATTTACTTTTACTTATTATACCTATTCAATTCACTTTTAGAATGAAATGAGTTGGGCAACTTTTTCTTATCTTTTATTTTCTGATACAACTAAAGTAATATAGGGATTTTCTGTTCCTTGGAAATTGTATTTGGACTCACTAGTAAGGAATGTGGTAGTAAAAGGAAAGGATTGATAATCATATTATATTATTGATGTATTTAATTTTCTATTTCACATTTATGCTGGGAGCTGGTGGGGGTTTTTTCCCCCGAAATCCACTTTTCTAGACTGTTACGGGATGAATCATGTTCCTAGAAAATTCGTATAAAGTCTTAATCCACGATTCCTCCAACTGTGACTGTATTTAGAGATAGGGCCTTCAGAAAGGTGATTATGTTAAAATGAGGCTGTTAGGGTGGGCCCAAATCTAACCTGCCTATTGTTGTTATAAGTAGATACATGTGACAGCAGGCATGCCTGCACACAGAAGAAAGACCACGTGAGGATACAGTGAGAAGGCAGTCAGTCATCTGCAAGCCAAGAGGAGAGGCCTCAGGGGAAACCAAACCTGCCAACACCTTGCTCTTAGACTTCCAGCCTCCAAAGCTGTGAGAAAATGAATTTCTGTTGCTTAAGCCCCTCAGTCTATGGTATTTTGTTATAATAGCTCTAGCAAACTAATATATACATATCTATTGGAGTGTAAGCTAGTTGTTCAAAACATTTTTTTCCTTCTCTTTTTATCCTGTATTTTGCTTATTCATATCTTTTCTTTTTTTCTTAGCCTTGCTGGAGATTTTTCTGTCTTATTAAGAGTGAAGCAGACCTCCTGGTTCAGATCCTGGCTCTGCTGTTATTAGTAGTGTGAACTTTGACAAGCTACTCAACTTCTCTTAGCTTCTTTTCCCTCTGTTGTAAAATGGGGATAAATATCCTCATGTATATATCTTTAACAAATAAATAAATAAATAGGAAAAAAAGAAAATCTGCTCAAACCTATAAATTTCCTCTGCCTTAGCGACTTCCAGTAAATTTTGATATGAGAAGCTTTTGTTATCATTCACCTGTAGGTATTTTGTATTTTCCTTTTAAATTATCATTTACTGCAAGGGTTAACTCGCACCTGTATTCCATTTTATTCTGTTTCCAGAGATAGGAAGTGTTTTGTCTCCCTTCCATTGCATTTCAGCTTCACTCTAGTCCTTCCTAGATACATCTGTCTCCATGCAGTTCCTGGTTCATAGACACCATATCTTCTTGTACTTTTCTGAGGATGCCAAAGTATTTCTTAAATATTTTTCTGGATCCCAGACTAGCTGGTTTTCACATGTGTATTCTTCCTCGAAAACCATCTTGATACGGTTTCTTTCCTTTGTTGCACAGTATCTTTTATTTTCTACCATATGAACTTTTTTATTTTTCTTCTCTACCTCTTGAACAAAGCAAGACCTATTAAAGCTCCAGGTTTTCAATAGGTAGGGTGGATGGAGTTTCTGTTGGTCCTGCTCATTGTCCATTGGTATGGTGGTTGACTGCTTTTCTCAAATCTAGAACTGAAGGGTAGATTGAAAGGCACTGCTCTCATTCTAAACCCTAGATTCTAGCTGGCTTCCTTCTAGCCTGCTTCTGTTTTTCATGGGTTAACACGTCCCTTCCACCTAAAGGAGCTTTTTTTTTTTTTTTTTTTTTTTTAATGAGCTAAACTGATTAAATGCCTACTGAGATCAGGTTTCTTTTTCAACTTAAACCTTCAGGACTGTATTGCTGGGAATTGCCTTCTTAGAAAGCAGTGAATGCTGTTGATTGTCTTCTACTTTCTGCCCAGGTGTTTTGGGGGATTTGTTGTTTAGTATCTACCTGACATTAAGAAGATGACAGTTGAGTTTGATGATGGATATACAGAAGATCAGGAAATATGTACTCTGTCTTAGAAAGCACTTTTAAAAAGGCATAGAGGGCTTCCTCAAAACTCATTTTCTTTATTTGTCTGAACAAGTGAAGAAGTGTAAACTACTGCTCTACCTCTGGTCAGGTAGATGTCTCTAGAAGTGAAGCTGGTATATGCCAGATACACTTTGGAAATTGCTTCATGATATGTCCTATCTCTATAATTTTCTTACACATAACTCTGGGGACAAGTTTATTAACCTCTCTGCCTCTCTCGGTTTCCTCACCTGTACAAAGGGGAAATGTACCTCTATGAAGCATAAAAGGCATAATCCATATAGAATGCTTAGAACTATGCCTGGATATCATAAATATTCCATTATCACTATTTAATAATGATGCTGCTGCTATTGTAAAAAAAAAAAAAAAAAAAAAAAAAGTTCTGTACTAAGAGCTATGAGACTTAGGTGCATTTCTATCCCCTCCAACTGAATAATCCTGAGCTTTATTTTCTTCCCTGTGCCTTTTTCCATTTGTAAAATTATAGTGTTGGGATATATAATCTCCAAAATACTGCCTGCTCTGACATACACGCCATGGAAGCTGTAGCATCATTTTGCTTCATGAATCCTCTGGGATTGGAAATTCTTTATAAGACTGTATTAAACAAACACAACTCTTTCTGAATCCTGCAAAACAAAACTGGACCTGGGACAAGTACTTTAACACTTTCAGTTCCACTTGTCCTCAACCCGGTTTGGCCCTGACCAAATGTAGGGTGTGATTTTTTCTTCTCCACTCCTTCTTACACAAGGCAAAACCTACTCAAACTCCAGGTTTTCAATAGGTGGGGTGAGTACAGTTTCCACTGGTCCTCCTTGTTGTCCATTGGTATGGTGGTTGACTACTTTTTTCAAATCTGGAACTGAAGGGCAGATTCACTGGCGCTGACCTAATTCCAAAACCCACCTTCTAGCTTCCTTCTTTCTTGTCTACCCCTACTTTTTGTGGTTAACATGCTCCTTCCATACAACTGAGTTGTTTTTGTTTATGTTTTTAGTGAGCTGAACAGATTAAGCACCCACTAAGATCAAGTTCCTTCCTTTCAACTTAAACTTCAAGACTCAACTCTAACTGAACTGCAGACAAGCAAGCATGGGAATGTGTATGGAATATGAGCCACTTAGATACTGAAGTTGGCATGCAGCAAAATCTGACTAAATACATCTCCCTGAAGCAGAGGTCCACACAAAACGATTTGGGAAAATGAGCTCTAAAAGCCTTCAAAAGACCTCTTTCTACCAACCTACCATAATTCCCCAGTGTTTAAGAAAACATAGCAGCCTTTTAGATTTAATATAATTTTACAGTTTTCATTGTGATTCTCATATTTATATTCCACACAATAGAGTGAATTAGGATGGACGGCCCCATTCCCCAACCAAAGGGGGACTTGGAGAGCCAGTAATTGGCAGAGATGTCAGTGGGACCTAGGTCTCCCGAATCCTAGCCTGGGTGCTTTTCCACTAAACTTGGTCTTCCTCTTAGTTTTTATAAGAAGTCCTTCAAGCTCTTGCACATATTTAGGTCAAAATTACTACTTTCAGACCTATTGTCTGATTTGGAAGGAAATCTTATAATTACAGGATGACTTCAAAACAACATTCAATTGAATAATAGGAGTGTGGGTTGCAGGTTTTGAGCATTGATAATACCAAGAAACCTTCCATTTATTTGGTTGAACAAAAATAGTAATCCAATGTCCACTACCCAAAATGGCCCAAGTAACTTTAAAAGCTACTCTAAAGGGATGAAGAGCTGTGGGAAATGACTAAATGGCACTGAAAGCAGTACTCTGCTCTTTAAAAGTTCAAAAATTAGGCAATCTGGATGAGAGAAGATGTGATCTAAAGGAACCAGAACACAGCCCTGAACAAATTCCAGAACTTGTAATGTGGTCAAGTTATGCAATCAAGTGCTAAAACCAATTTTGGGGCATTGCTTTAAAAAGCATTCCTGTTGAACCCATTTGAGGGCAGGTGGCCTCTTCAGTATGGCCTTGCACTTGTGTGTGACACCTGCCCTTGGCCCCAGGCACAGTGTACACTCCTTTGGTGTTGCAAGGATCTGACTCCCAGGGTCTGCCACAGAGATCCCAGGCAGCATTCAAGTGATGATTCGAGGTTCCACCTATTAAAAATACGCCTCTCGCCGTGCGCGGTGGCTCACGCCTGTAATCCCAGCACTTTGGGAGGCCGAGGCGAGCGGATCACAAGGTCAGGAGATCGAGACCACGGTGAAACCCCGTCTCTACTAAAAACACAAAAAATTAGCCAGACATGGTGGCAGGCGCCTGTAGTCCCAGCTACTCGGGAGGCTGAGGTGGGAGAATGGCGTGAACCCAGGAGGCGTAGCTTGCAATGAGCCGAGATCGCGCCACTGCACTCCAGCCTGGCGGACAGAGCGAGACTCCGTCTCAAAAAAAAAAATATATATGCCTCTCACATGGCACTGCTTTACCCTTCTTGCAGAAGTGGAAATAGTACAGCATTTCTGAAGGGCACTTTGACAGTTGTATTCATTCAAGTATCCATCTTCGGACAAAGAGGTACTAAGCTACCTCTCCATGCCAGGCACTCTGTTAAGGACTGTAGATACGGAAGTGAGCAAAGGAGACAAAAATCTCTGCCCTTATGGAGCTGACATTCTATTGTGTATGCGGGAGTGGGGCCATGGGGAGATGGGGAGATAAGTTACTCTGAGGAAGCAAAATAAATTAAAAGGTAATGAATAAATAGAACGTGAGAAATTCTATGGAGAAAACTTAAGCAGTAATGGGGATGGGGAATGGAGGTGGGTTATAATTTTAAATAAGGTGGTAAGGAAAAATCTCATTGATAAGGTGATATTTATCCTAAAATTATGTTTAAAAGATTATAGCTACAAAAAAAGAAGAAAAACTGAATGGAAACACATAAAGTGCAATTTGTGGTTATCTTTAGAAGATACTTGCGGTAATTTTCTGTGGACCGTGTTCTGCATACGTGTGCTTGTGTGTGTTTAGTTAGTTGGAAATTTTGACAATGTACTCTGGCATCTTTATTTCTTAAAAGACCCCACCAAGCAATTCTGAGGCACAATAAAATATAAAATTGTTTTTTTCGCACCTTACATTTAAGTTCTATGCTCAAAAAGATTCTAGAGCTCTGGGCATGCTGAGTTCAATATTTTAAGTTATACGTATTTTTTAATTGTCCTGAAATTCCCCTCAGTTGGGTTACTAAAGAGTTATATGTAAATATCTCATAGTGCATTGAGAGAAATGAGTGATGTAATCCATGTAAAGAGGTTAGCATCATGCTCAATAAATGTTTAGCTGCCATCAATGTTATTATTGTGAGAGGCTTAGTGGAGAACTTGCTGTTTGATCTGGACCTTGAAAATGAAACGGGTAAAGGATGTGGATAAAGGTCAGATGGTGGATTATCTAGGCGGGAGAAATACATTGGCAAAACATGAAGAATGAGTTCATCATGAGCAAAGGCAAGTCTCCCTTTCATTCAGTAGAAATTTACTGAGCTATTGGACCACAAGCTCCAGGAGTTCTGAGGCTATGTCCACCCTGTTCACTGCTTTGTCCCAGCACTTAGTACAGTACTTTACACAAAAAGAGCTGTAAATATTTGTTGACTGGTCAAAGCATTTTAACCACCACTAAAAGCATGTTCATTTTAGATGTGTCCTCAGGCAGCTTGTGTGACATCAGTTGTCATTTTAATAAAGAGCTAACCAGAGCCACCCTAAGAAAATGATTTCACCAAGATATAATCAAGCTACAAAAATAAAATGTAATAATTTTTGGATTTGTATGCAATAACAACTCATTCATCTGGTATGGTTAGGAAATTAGTAACTTATTTAGAATGGAAATATCCATTTAATGCTAAAGGTTTTCAATTCTATTTTAACCAAGTTGGATGGAAATATTTTTAATTTGGGGGGGAGGGTTTTGTTTTGTTTGTTTGTTTGTTTTGACACAGGGTTTCATTCCATCACCCAGGCTGGAGTGCAGTGGAGTGATCATGGCTCACTGCAGACTCAACTTCCTAGGCTCAGGCAATCCTCCCACCTCAAGCCTCCCGAGCAGCAGGACTATAGGCACGCGCCACCATGCCCAGCTAAATGTTTGTATTTTTGTATAGATGGGGTTTCACCGTGTTGCCTAGGCTGGTTTCGTACTCCTGGGCTCAAGTGATCCTCCTGCCTCTGCCTCCCAAAGTGTTGGGATTACAGGTGTGAGCCACCATGCCTGGCCTATTTTTTAATTTTTATTACAAATATCTATGGCTTTTGAACACTGCATATAGAACAAAACTGAGCCTTTAATGAATCTGTGTAATGAACACAAGTTATGAGCAACCAAAAGCCACTTTTGACCAACATATTTTATTAGAATGTTTTAAAGTAGTCTTCCAAATGAAAAGAAAATTGGACAACCAGTCTTGAAAAGGTCAGGGACCATGCAGCTCCAGGGTTCTACGTGGAAGGAAAGAATTCAGGGTACCACCATAAGGATGAGTCAGCCCAATTGCTTTGTGTTCCTCTGCTCAACATTCAAATTCCTGCAAGAAGGTGACTGACTTGTCTTGAACCATAAGCTCAGCCTTGTCCAGGACATGGGAGAGCTCCTTACATGATGGTTCCTTTGGAACAGAATACAAATTGGGAAGGGTAATTTTCTGAAGAAAAATCATAGTGCTGCCTCCAGAAGAGAGCAGAATGAATGCTGAGCATGTGAAAACACAGAAGTCCAACACAAGAATGAATGATCATTTTGAACACCAATTATAGTATTAACTTGTAATTCAGTAATGTTCTTGAAAACTGATGTTTAAGGTTACTTTTCTCCTTTAATTAGTGGTCTCAGGCCTCTTTACTTTTTGAGTTTCTAATTTTTATAATTCCTTTGTCTTTTTTTTTTTTTTTTTCATCTTTCAAAGTGATTATTTTCTTGCCACTTTTTTTTTTTTTTTTTTTTTGAGATGGAGTCTCTCACTGTCGCCCAGACTGGAGTGCAATGGTGTGATCTTGGCTCATTTCAACCTTTGCCTCCCAGGTTCAAGCAATTCTCCTGCCTCAACCTCCCAAGTAGCTGGGATTACAGGTGCCGGCCACCACACCTGTCTAATTTTTTGTATTTTTAGTAGAGATGGGGTTTCACTATGTTGGCCAGGCTGGACTCAAACTCCTGACCTCATGATCTGCCCACCTTGGCCTCCCAAACTGCTGGGATTACAGGCGTGAGCCACTGTGCCTGGCCTTTTCTTGCTGCTTTCAATTTACCCACTTTAGGTAGTCTCCATCCATTTTCTTCCTCTATTTTGCTGTGGACTAGGAAATGAAATAAACAAGCTTGTTAGATGTGTGTATGTAATGAGACTGTGAATCAGTGTGGGTCTATGAGTAAAGCATATGATAAATGCATAGACTTGGTGTCATTTACATGACTGCTCAGAGACTTCTCTTGCTAATGGTTAGTTGTTTAGCTACTTAGATAGTGACCAGATGAGGAATTTCGCTGTAAATGACATGTTACCAATTATAAGAACACCATGTCCTTTTTATAATTACTTTAAATTCATTTTCACCACATCATTGAAAGGAAGGAGAGGGCAAATATTTGCTCAGTTTTAAAAGTATGAAAAATGGAGCCACAGAGGGCTTAAGTACACTGGGGAAAGGCTAGTGCTGAGCCCCAGGTGCCCTGGTTTCCATTTTAGAAGTTAGTTAATAGATTCAGTTATGTCAATATCAGGAGATGTACAGAATCATAGGTCAAAGACAGCTTAAAACTTCAGGGATCACTAGGGGATACAACAAGTGTATGATGTAGACAGAAAAGCACAGGGAAAATTACATATGTGGCTGTAAAACACACATACGAAGCTGTTAACTGCACCCACAAATGGGAACAAACATTGATTTCCCTGTTCAACCACTTTTAGCAACAACTTGGATGAAGATACTAAAAATATGTTTAACAATTTGCAGGTGACACAAAATTGAAAAGGATTGCCAGTATATTTAATGAGAGTACCAAGATCCTGGCTGAAACTATTGGCTAAAATGTAATTGTGATTAGACAATATGAATTTTTCAATTTCTTATGTTTATAGCTAACATTCTAATTTACAAACATGGTGTAGGGGAAGTCTTACTTGACAACAGTCATACAGGTTTTGGTTTGCTGCAAATAAAGAAATAATAATACCATTTATTGAATATAGTGCTAGCATCATACTAAGTGCTTTACATGTACTATGTCAGTTCTCACAATTCTAAGACATAGGCATCATCATTATCCCCACATTGTAAGTGAGAAACTGATAATCTGAGAAGTTAGACAAAATGCCCCGAATCTGACAGCTAATGAATGTTGAAACCAGGTGTCAAATCTACCTAAATCCGTGTCTTAACCAATATGCTGCTGTTATTATGTAAAAATAAATGCCATTATTAAAAGATTCAAGGAAGTCTCTTTGTAATACTCATTTTAATTGAAGTACGGTGATTGTCATTTTCTAGGGGTCAATAAATTTTGTATTGATTTATATTTTTATAGAGATACTGCCATAGCATATTCTGAAACCATTGGAAAGCATGCCATATGAGATATCAATGGGAAAACAGAAGAGTCTAAAAGGTGCCTTCAAATATAGAAATATGAAACAGGAATTATTCATGGTGTCAAGAAATTGGCCTAAACATTGGATTTAGCCAGACTAGATCCTTCTCTCTTAGCTGTGTGACCTTGTGCCAGTTCCCTCACCTGTAAAATGTGCAGGATGATCCCTGCCTGGCAATAATGTTGCAAGTGTTACAAACAATGCATATGAAGCTCCTTGGCACAGACACTGGCACAGGGCAAGTGATCAAGAGTATTATCATTGCTTTTTGTGGAAGCTAAAGAACAATGGACTTTACCTCAATATTAGGAAGAATGGCACCTGTCAGAAAGTTAATTGGCTGCCTTGTCAGATAGTAAACTTCCATCCCTGGGGGCACTTAGCCAGCATTTATATATGTATTTTAGAGGAATGCTGCACTGCATTAGATGAGTTTTTGAATTAGATGCTATCTGAGGTCCCTTTTAAAGATGAGACTCTATGTAAGAACAGATGTGCTTTGCTTCATCTACAAAAATGCACTAACCAACCAGCAGTGGGACATCCTCATCTTATCCATTCCCCATTAAGCAAAGGGCACATCCTTTCCAAAAGCCTGACAAGGTAGCGAACTGTTTGCAACCCCAGGTTGGTGCACACTCTTCATGTAGTTAAGCAGCTCTGAAGGGAAAGTGACTTTGGCATCAATTATACTCTTTTAAAAAAGAAATATATATATATATGTGTGTGTGTGTGTGTGTGTATACTTATTTATTTATTTATTCTGAGAGCATTGATATTTCATGTTTGATGAAATATCAATCCTGTGTGCTATGCACACAGGTCAATCATCTACTTCATTCACCATTTAGCTATGGCTATAAGTAAAAAGTATATTATATATATTATATATATATACACACACACGTGTGTGTGTGTGTGTGTGTGTGTATGTGTTTTAGCCACAGCTAAATGACCCAGAGGAGTAAGGTTAGTTGGACTGGGAAGAAATGGAAGGGGAAAGACTGCAAGTTAATTTCTTCATCCACTCCACCTCTTTTCCTAAATGACAGCCCTGTTTATGAATTACAGCATCTGGTCTGAGTTGCCTCATTTTACTACCTCACTCTAGCATGACATTAGTGAATTGATTTTATGCCTTGTCCTTTTTAAAAAAACGGATATTTGGTAATACCTTCTAGATACATGATGTTTTTAAGACCTCAGTTGCTCTTTGCTTTATGAACCAAATTTCATAGTATTTATTCACAAAGGCCAAAAAAAAAAGTTTACTCTGTTACTAAAGTTTGGAAATTCTTCTGAAGTGATGAAAAGAATAATTACAAACTGACTTTAAGCCTTAGGGAAGTGTTTTGGGCATTTTGTTCACAGCCCAGAGAGATGAAATCTGCCTCTTTGAAGTCTTCCTCTTGACACATTTCTGGCCAGGCTAAGGTAAAGTAATGAGATTTTCTAATATCACGGGATGTTATGTTTCTATTTTGAACTTTGGAAATTTTTTACCATTTGAAATTTATTAAAGTCAAATGATTCTCTATTCCACATGCTACTCCTGCCTGTAAATCTCTTCCCCTAGCTCATGACCAGACTTTTCTACTCACCCTTCAGATCTTTGCCAGAAGAGTTCATCACTTCATAAAGCCTTCCCTGACTACACTGTAGAACTTTGCTTGCAAGTAGATCCTTCTTGAAAACATGATTCTCTGTTTGTCCATCAAAGATTTGGTCAAAGGTCTTTTGGAAAAACAGGTCAACCAGGTCGTTTTTTGACTGGCCACATGGGCAAAAGCAATCGTGTACAAAAGTCATGAACAACACAAACATTGTAGAGGCACAAGACCTGCCAAAGTTTCATTACTACATTCCCTAACACTTTCTGGGACTATAATGTTATCAAGATAATGCTGTGGGAAAGTACAAATTATCTCAATATGTGGGCGTATTTATCCAATAGCAGTAGCTTCCAATCAGTGTGTCTTAAAGATTTGCCTTTTGTTTTTCCCATGCCCTGACCCCACAACCCGTTATCATAAATGTATGAGGGCAGGGACAAAGTCCACAGTGCTCCTCATCTTACTCCTACTGCCCAGCACAGAGAAGGTACTCAATAAGCAATCATTCAGTAAATGAGTGGATCCTACCTTAAGTCTGGTTCTCCTTGCATGGAGACAAATTAGGAGTGATCAAATCAAGAATACATAAAAACTTGGGGAGGGATAGCATTAGGAGATATGCCTAATGTAAATGACGAGTTAATGGGTGCAGCACACCAACATGGCACATTGGCATATGTATACATATGTAACAAACCTGCACGCTGTGCACATGTACCCTAGAACTTAAAGTATAATAATAAAAAAAAAGTTAATGAAAAAAAAGAATACATAAAAACTTTTATATCAGCAAGGGAAGTTTGATTATCAAATAAGTAAGTATTTAATCCAGCATTACTTGGTTACCAGTCATCAGGAGTATTATCTTTCTTTACTGCCACATACAAGAACACTTTTGGAGCTCTTCCGGGGGAACTGCCTTCAGAAGCTGTTTTTTGAACCACGCGAAGAAGGCTGTCTCATTAATTTTTATTCTTACCCACTTTACTGCCCCCAAATGACTATCAATCATCCACTTCACTCACCACACTTAACTTCAGATAATTCCTTATATGTTTTTAGAATTATCTAGTTATTACAAAATATTTTGCACATTTTTGAAATAAGGTTAGGACTTTCCCCTACACTGATTAACTTGGATAAAGAAAGCACTCATTTGGATATGGAGAATGTTCGTTGTTTAACTTGTTGCATCAAGTTTCACTCCTGTTACATACAGATAAAAGAGTTTTCATTATAAATATTAATGGTAAAGTCATAAGCAATGTTGGGTTATCAGTAGTACATCATCCCACTAAAATTAGAAATTTCTCTGTTTGCTTATTTAGGAAGAAGAGCAAGGGATTGGGAGGGGCCCCACTAGGGATTTACATTATTCATTCACAACTTTATCAAGGTTGCCAATAGTTTCTACTAATTAATAAGTGTTTTTTCACATAATGAAAATGAGATTAGAGCTACTCACCAGGCAGAACTAGAACCAATGTTAAGTTACAAAATATCAACTTCAACATTGTTAGGAAAGACCAGCCAACGATTACCGAAATCCTATTTAAAATACGTAGCTGCCAATTTCCTGGCCTCTGATTTTTGTGCTTTCACCGTGAGGGGCTTATCATAAATCCTAGACATGATATTTGATCTTCTTGGTGATGGTGGTGAGGTAGGAGTAGTTATTTCAGCCCCTCTTAGGCTATTAAAATGTCAACATTGGCACAATAAGTGTTTAAAATATAATGATATTGTTTAGGGAGGAATGTGGTCAGCTAGCAGCCCAGTGGAATTTGAGAGTTTCAAATGAAAATAATGGACTAGAATTTAGGGGAAAGGATGCCTACGGGAAGATAAGGAAAGCAAGCCAGGCAGAGAGGGAAACATTTCCCCCCAGAATAAAGCCTTTTCATTTTGTTGGCTGTATGCCGTGCTTTAGAAGGCTTCCCGGCTGGCTCTGACCTAATCTCACAACAAATATCAATGCTGTGTGCTGTGCGCACAGGTCAGGCATGGCTTTCTCCATTTTAGCAGTTCTGGATCAGTGCAATAATCCTTGGAGGGTCAAGAGGCACTGAGAAAGAAATGAGAATGAGGATGAATACAGCATGTGCTTATCGGTGTTAAAGCTCAGTGTCCACAGCAACTGACTGGGCCCAGATAGGCCAGCCCAGGCCAGCTGGAAAGTGTACATATTATCAAATAACTGCACACAGGCGTATGCATATACACTGTTTTGCTAAATGTTAAGAATGACCACTCACACCTTAACTCAATCATTCTAACTAGACTCGGTGCATTAATTGACTCTACCTTGCTCTTTTTGGCTGGAAAGTTCTGGTGGAAATGTCAAATTTCTCGTTATAACTTCTGATTTCTGCCCTGTGCTCCTTCAAGAGAACCTGAGTATTTAGTCATCTGTTGCCAACAGTATATATTCCAAATGCTCAGGCCCATCCTAATCTGGCTCCAGCCTAACTTTCTAGACTGATAACTACTTCTGCTCTTCATGAGTCTTTACTCAAATCATCTAGTCTCCAAAACACACCTTGTGATGTTCTAGTCCTGTGCTCTTAGCTCTTTCTTCTCCACATTGTCCTCAACTTCCAAGTACAAGCTCAGTTATTTACTCTCAGAGAATGATCTCATCACAGCTCAGGACACAGACTAACTCCACACTCTACACCACACAGACACAACCCTGCCTCATCTTTATTAGCCCATTGGACAGCATAGCTCAGGTTTACAGAAGTAATTACAACCTGAGGTGTGGACCATGTGCAGTCCACAGACACATTTCCTTCGACACAGATTGGGCATACATGATGATTAATAAAATCTTTCTGAACTAGTTGCCAACATTTAAAAACTGGAATTTTTGACATTAAAAAACTGAATCTAGATTTTCAGCTTCTTTTGAAATACCAGAAAATGCATCTCAGTTCACCTTCCTGCACAGCAAAAATCACCCAGCACTGAACAGAGCAGCAGCTACTCTTTCATTTGAGGCTTGTGTCTCCTATTAGGTATAGCTCCCAGCACTTTCTTATTTCTTATACCCAACTTGCTTTACTCATTTAGACTTCCTGGCTGGATGCTATGGGGATTTGAGTTTGCATGTACACAACGCACACGCATGTACACATACACCCACGTCACACCAACGAACTGTTGAACCTCGCTCTCCAATTCATACGGTTCCATAGAGCTATAGCTCTTCCCAGGAAGGGCGCCATGACAGCAGAACAGAAACAAACTGAACACCATAACTTGGCTCCAGCCTTCTCCGAACCAAATGTCATCTTCTTCCTCCCACACCAGGTAGGAATACAGGTTCTAGTCTTCTGTGGATTTTGCCTCAACTCTGTTTTTTCCAAGGTTACAAAACAAAAATATTTACTCCTGCTCTGCCATCAATTTTTTAAAGAAGTTTTTTATTTTAGAATGGTTTTAGAATCACAGAAGTGTCGCTAAAAGAGTACAGATTGTTCTCATGTAACTATACCCCATACCCAGTGTCCTCTGTAATTTGTAACAACTGTAAACCAATTCTAAAACATGAATATTAACTAACATCCACACTTTACTCAGGTTTCTTTAGTTGTTCAGAGTTTCCTTACCAAATATCCTCTTTCCCTTCCTAAGACACATCCAGGACACCACATTACATTGAGTCAGCATGTCTCCTTAGTCTCCTCTTGGCCATAAGAGTCTCTAAGACAGGCAATCACTTCCAAGATGGCTGAACGGGAACAGCTCTGGTCTGTAGCTCCAGCGAGATCAATGCAGAAGACAGGTGATTTCTGCATTTCCAACTGAGGTACCTGGTTCATCTCACTGGAACTGGTTGGACAGTGGGTGCAGCCCACAGAGGGTGAACTGAAGCAGGACAGGGCATCGCCTCACCCAGGAAGTACAAGGAGTAGGGGGATTTTTCCTTTCCTAGCCAAGGGAAACCATGACAGACTGTAGCTGGAGAAATGATACACTCCTGACCAAATACTGTGCTTTTCCCACAGTCTTAGCAATTGGCAGACCAGGAGATACCCTCCTGTGTCTGGCTCAGTGGGTCCCACGCCGACAGAGCCTTGCTCACTGCTAGTGCAACAGTCTGAGATCAACCTGTGACACTGCAGTTTTGACGGGGGGAGGGGCATCTCCCATTGCTGAGGCTTGAGTAGTTCACAGTGTAAACAAAGAAGCCGAGAAGCATGAAATGGGTGGAGCCCACTGCAGCACAGCAAGGCCTACTGCCTCTATGATTCCACCTCTGGGGGCAGGGCATAGTAGAACAAAAGGCAGCAGACAGCTTCTGCAGACTTAAACGTCCCGCTTGGACAGCCCTGAAGAGAGCAGTGGTTCTCTCAACATGGTGTTCAAGCTCCGGAAAATAGACAGACTCCCTCCTCAAGCGGGTCCCTGACCCCCGTGTATCCTGACTGGGAAACACCTTCCAGTAGGGGCCAGCAGGCACCTCATACAGGCAGGTGCCCCTCTGGGAGGAAGCTTCCAGAGGAAGTATCAGGCAACAATATTTGCTGTTCTGCAGCCTCCACTGGTGATACCCAGGCAAACAGGGTCTGGAGTGGACCTCCAGCAAACTCCAACAGACCTGCAGCTGAGGGATCTGGCTGTCAGAAGCAAAACTAACTAACAGAAAGGAATAGCATCAACATCAACTAAAAGAACATCCACACCAAAACCCCATCTGTAGGTCAACAACATCAAAGACCAAAGGTAGATAAAACCACAAAGATGGGGAGAAATGAGAGCAGAAAAGCTGAAAATTCCAAAAAACAGAGTGCATCTTCTCCTCCAAAGGAATACAACTCCTTGCCAGCAAGGGAACAAAACTGGACGGAGAATGAGTTTGACCCGTTGACAGAAGTAGGCTTCAGAAGGTAGGTAATAACAAACTTCCCCGAGCTAAAGGACCATGTTCTAACTCATCACAAGGAAGCTAAAAACCTTGAAAAAAGGTTAGACAAATGAATGGCTAACTAGAATAAACAGTGTAGAGAAGACCTTAAATGACCTGATGGAGCTGAAAACCATGGCACAAGAATTTCATGACGCATGCACAAGCTTCAATAGCCAATTCAATCAAGTGGAAGAAAGGATATCAGTGATTGAAGATCAAATTAATGAAATAAAGCAAGAAGACAAGATTAGAGAAAAATGAGTAAAAAGAAATGAACAAAGCCTCCAAGAAATATGGGACCATGTGAAAAGGTCAAATCTACATCTGATTGGTGTACCGGAAAGTGATGGGGAGAATGGAACCAAGTTGGAAAACACTCTTCAGGATATTATACAGGAGAACTTCCCCAACCTACCAAGGCAGGCCAATATTCAAATGCAGCAAACACAGAGAACACCACAAAGATACTCCTGGAGAAGAGCAACCCCAAGACACATAATTGTCAGATTCACCAAGGCTGAAATGAAGGAAAAAATGTTAAGGGCAGCCAGAGAGAAAGGTCAGGCTACCCACAAAGGGAAGCCCATCAGACTAACAGAAGAGCTCTTGATAGAAACCCTACAAGCCAGAAGAGAGTGGGGGCCAATATTCAACATTCTTAAAGAAAAGAATTTTCATCCCAGAATCTCATATCCAGCCAAACTAAGCTTCATAAGTGAAAGAGAAATAAAATCCTTTACAGACAAGAAAATGCTTAGAGATTTTGTCACGCCAGGCCTGCCTTACAAGAGCTCCTGAAAGAAGCACTACACATGGAAAGGAATAACTGGTACCAGCCACTGCAAAAACATGCCAAATGGTAAAGACCAAGGACACTATGAAGAAACTGCATCAATTAATGGGCAAAATATCCAGCTAACATCACAATGATAGGATCGAATTCAAATATAACAATATTAACCTTAAATGTAAATGGGCTAAATGCCCCAAATAAAAGACACAGGCTGGCAAATTGGATAAAGAATCTAGACCCATCAGTGTGCTGTATTGAGGAGACACAGCTCATGTGCAAAGACACACATAGGCTCAAAATAAAGGGATGGAGGAAGCTCTACCAAGCAAATGGAAAGAAAAAAAAAGCAGGGGTTGCAATCCTAGTCTCTGATAAAACAGACTTTAAACTAACAAAGAACAGAAGAGACAAAGAAGGCCGCTACATAATGGTAAAGGGATCAATGCAACAAGAAGAGCTAACTATCTTAAATATATATGCACCCAATACAGGAGCACCCAGATTCATAAAGCAAGTCCTTAGAGACCTACAAAGAGACTTAGACTCCCACACAATAATAATGGAAGACTTTAACACCCCACTATTAATATGACACAGATCAATGAGAAAGGTTACCAAGGATAACCAGGACTTGAACTCAGCTCTGGACCAAGTGGACCTAATAGACATCTACAGAACTCTCCACCCCAAATCAACAGAATATACATTCCTCACAGCACCACATCACACTTATTCTAAAATTGATCACATAATTGGTAGTAGAACACTCCTTAGCAAATGTAAAAGAACAGGAATCACAACAAACTGTCTCTCAGACCACTGTGCAATCAAATTAGAACTCAGGGTTAAGAAACTCAATCAAAACGGCACAACTACATGGAAACTGAACAACTAGCTCCTGAATGACTACAGGGTAAATTACAAAATAAAGGCAGAAATAAAGATGTTCTTTGAAACCAATGAGAACAAAGACACAACGTACCAGAATCTCTGGACATGTTTAAAGCAGTGTGTAGAGGGAAATTTATAGCACTAAATGCCCTAACTCATTTGATGAGGCTAGCATCCTGATACCAAAACCTGGTAGAGACACAACAAAAAAAGAGAATTTTAGGCCAATATCCCTGATGAACATAGATGCAAAAATCCTCAATAAGATACTGGCAAACAAAATCG
The DNA here is from genome assembly GCF_002776525.5 of Piliocolobus tephrosceles. Taxonomy (NCBI): domain Eukaryota; kingdom Metazoa; phylum Chordata; class Mammalia; order Primates; family Cercopithecidae; genus Piliocolobus; species Piliocolobus tephrosceles. Next base: position 156,705,114 of record NC_045434.1, read on the forward strand.
AGCAGCACATCAAAAAGCTTATCCACCACAATCAAGTTGGCTTCATCCCTGGGATGCAAGGCTGGTTCAACATATGCAAATCAATAAACCTAATCCGTCACATAAACAGAACCAAAGACAAAAACCACATGATTATCTCAATAGATGCAGAAAAGGCTTTTGACAAAATTCATCCGCCCTTCAGGCTAAAAACTCTCAATAAACTAGGTATTGATGAAACATATCTCAAAATAATAAGAGCTATTTATGACAAACCCACAGCCAATATCATACTGAATGGGCAAAAACTGGAAGCATTCCCTTTGAAAACCGGCACAAGACAAGGATGCCCTCTCTCACCGCCCCTGTTCAACATAGTGTTGGAAATTCTGGCTAGGGCAATCAGGCAAGAGAAAGAAATAAAAGGTATTCGATTAGGAAAACAGGAAGTCAAACTGTCTCTGTTTGCAGATGACATGATTGTACATTTAGAAAACCCCATCATCTCAGCCCAATATCTCCTTAAGCTGATAAGCAACTTCAACGAAGTCTCAGGCTACAAAATCAATGTGCAAAAAATCACAAGCATTCCTATACACCAATAATAGATAGAGAGCCAAATCATGGGTGAACTCCCATTCACAATTAATACAAAGAGAATAAAATACCTAGGAATCTAACTTACAAGGGATGTGAAGGACTTCTTCAAGGAGAACTACAAATCACTGCATAAATATCCACGAGTCTGTCCATACTGATACAAATAAATTACGCTCTACCTCCTTGAGTACAAAGTATCTACATAAATTATTTGGGATTCTTCTATATGGGAGATCCGCCTATTCTCCACTAGTTGTTTATTTATTCAATCATTTATTTGTATCAGTATGGACAGATTCATGGATATTTATTTATACTTTAAAATCCAATACTATTTTGTTGACTTTGTTGCTCAAATTTTTCTATCTTCTGTCATTAGGAACTCTTTTCCCTTGCTACAGTTCCTTTTAACATATCCCCATGGTTGTGTGATTTTTTTGAGTTTTCTGAGCACTTCCTTATGCCCTGGTACATTAGGCCTATGTTTGTATTTACTGCCCCAGTGCTAGAATCGACTGCTTCTCCTAAGAGCCCTGGTTTATTTTACTGAAGAATTGTATTAGAAAACTGGATCTGGGGCCAGGCGTGGTGGCTCATGCCTGTAATCCCACCACTTTGGGAGGCCAAGGCAGGTGAATATCTTGAGGCCAAGAGTTCAAGATTGGCCTGGCCAACATGGTAAAAACCCATCTCTACTAAAAATACAAAATTAGCCAGGCGTGGTGGTGGGCACTGTAATCCCAGTTACTTGGGAGGCTTAGACAGGAGAATCACTTGAACCCAGGAGACAGAGGTTGCAGTAAGCCAAGATCGCACCATTGCAGTCTGGCCTAGGCAACAGAGTTAGACTCCATCAAAAAAAAAAAGAAAATAAAAGAAAGAAAATGGGATCTAGGTGCCTGTCTTCCATTTTATATACTTTTATTTTTCTCAATACCCAATTTCTAATTTTATAAAGTATTTCAAAAGTTTTTTGGGGCTTTGTTTTGTTTTGAGACAGAGTCTCACTCTGTTGCCCAGACCAGAGTGCAGTGGTGTAGTCTTGGCTCAGATTCCCTCAACTGCAACCTCAGTCTCCCAGGTGGAAGCGATTCTCCTGCCTCATCCTCCTGAGTAGTTAGGACTACAGGTGCCCACCACCAAACCCGGCTGATTTTTGTATTTTTAGTAGAGACGGGGTTTCACTATGTTGGCCAGGCTGGTCTCGATCGGCCTTCCAAACTGCCAGGATTACAAGCATGAGCCATCATGCATGGCCACTCTCAAAGGTCATCTTTTTGGTGAAGAGTTCCACGACTTTGTCTAATAATTCTTTCTTTGAAAGGTATTTAACACATTATTATTCTGAGGAGGGGGCGGGCACACATAGATCTGTACCTATGCACACACAGTAGAGAGCCAGATCCATAGAAAGAAAAAAATGGGTAAAGAGATAACAAAAGGTCAATTATTTTAGAAACTCCACTGTAACATGTACCTCAGATACACTCTTTCCAGCACTCAGGGAGGTGGTGGTGCAGAGCAATGACAACCAGAGCACAGTGATCAGGAGGATCTGAGGTGACTCCTGACTCTGGCACTTGCTAGCTGTGTCCTTTGGGAAAGTCACTTTATCTGAGCCTCAGTCCTCAGCTATAATATGGAGATCATTCATTCATTCGACAACTATATAGTGTTTTTTATGAGCACTTACTACATGCCAGGTACTCTTCTCATTGCTGATATGTAATATAGATTATAATCTGGCTCTTACTTGGCTTATTATTATGTGGATAAGAACATAGTAAAAAAAAACAAGGATAATTTAGTGATAAGTACTATGAAGAAAACTAACCGGCAAAAGAACAGAAGGTATACGCACGTGGGCTCATTGTAGATTATGTGGTAAGGGAAATTCAAATGAGGTCACATTTAACAAAGACCTAAATATTAATAGAGAGCTAGTTATATAAAGATATAGGGGAAACTTCTTCCAAGCATGGGGTATAGCAAGGGCAAAGGTTCTGAGGTAAGATGATCTTGGAGTGTGAAAATAACAGACAATGGCTAAAATGGTGGAAAGTAGGCAGGGTAGCCCTCCAATAATATTGAAGAAATAGGTAGAGAGTAAATCATTATAGGTGCTGGCAAAGAATTGAAATATATCCTATGTGTAATGGGCAAGTCTGCCAGTTATTGATTTATTACATTTGAGTTCTAAATTCACACTTCTTTGTCCTGGGTTGGGATGGCAGAGCTGGATCCTGTGAACATTTCCCTTTGTTAGTTGGATAATGAATGGCAAGTCTTGTCAGTAGAGGGCATTAGAAAGACGCTGAAGGAAGAAGGAGCTCCACTTCCTGATTTGAGTGCTTTTTTGGTTTGCTCTTGCCACACATAGCTGCCAGTGGCATGTGAGATAGGTTGAAGGTGCCTCCCCAGTGAACTTTGCTGGCACTCCAAAGGGTGGCTTTCTAGTGAGTTTGGCCAGCATACCATAGGGCAGCTTCCAAGTGAGTTTCAGGAATGTCCTCACAGGTGTCTTCCCAGCCAGTCTTTCCAGCACCCTGAAGGGCAACTCTCAGAGGTCAGTTCCCTAGAGAATTCAGTAGTACCCCAGCTGGCTTCTCGGTCAGTACCATTGGCAACACCATGGGTGATTCTCTGCCTGCCAACATCTTAGCCAACTTCATCATCCAGGGGTGCTGAGTCACATACTGCAGACGACCTGTTGCCCTGAGAGAAAATGAACAAAAAAAAATCTCTCTACACTTTGGGAGACAGACAGGAATACATGCAGAGCTCTTAGCCAGATAAGCATAAAATCTCACACTAAAGGTATATTTACATCAGTTCCTTTCACCTATAGATTATGTCTGTCTGACAGAAATGAAGCATGCCTTTGATGGACTCAGCAATAGACTGGACATGGCTGAGATAAGAATTGTTGAGTTTGCAAATATATTAATAGAAACTTCCTAAATTTAAAAGCAAAGAGAAGAAAGACTGAGAAAAAAAATGGTGCAAATATCCAAGAACTGTGGAACACTTACAGAAGGATAATAAAGGCATAATGGGACTAACAAGAGGAGAAGAAAAAAGGAACAGAAAAAATATGTAAAGAAACAATGGGTAAGAATTTTCCAAAATTAATAACAGATATCAAAGATTCAGGAAGCTCACACAACGCCAAGCAGGACAAATACCAAGAAATATCTACACCCAGGAATATCATACCTAAACTGCAGAAAATGAAAGAAAAAAGAAAATCCTTAAAGAAGCTACAGGAGGGGAAGAAAACAAACAAACAAACAAAACAAAACAAAAACCCCTTATCTACTGGAGGAACAAGGGTAAGAATTGCATTGGAATTCTCTTCAAAAACGACTCAAACAAGAATAAGGTGGAGTAAAATAAAGTGTTGAAAGAAAGAAATCGCCAATTTAGAATTTTGTATCCAGCAAAATTTTCATTCAAAAGGGAAACATAAGATTTTCTTGAATGAAAATTGAGGGACTTTGTTGTCAGTACATATGCCTCAAAAGAAATGTCAAGAATTCTTCAGAAAGACGGAAAATAATATAGGCCTGAAACTCAGATTTAAATAAAGATGGGAAGAATATTTGAGAAGGAATAAATGAAGGTACCACTATGGTGACTCTAGGAGGTGAAAGAGCCAAAGAAGCCTCCTGTATCTCACATAAAAAGACTTTCCCTCCACTATTACCATAATTTGTCCCTCGGTATGAATTAAATTCTAAAATATTTTCATCTAAATTTGAGGTTTGTGGATTCCCTACTGTAGTCAAAGCTGTTCTCAGCACTATGGTAGCTCCAGTATCACATTCCTGGCACATTTCAAATTGCTTGCCGTATAAGTTTCATAGGCCTTAACTCTATAAGTATTCAGGTATCATAGGCTAATTCAAGTGTACTCGAGATGCATAGAAGGGAAAGAAAGCTACTGGCCTTTGAGAACTCAAAACTCACTCAGGTGAATCACTAAGAATGGGTACAAATATACTATCAACTTCAGCTTTGAAATTACGTGAATAGTTTGCTTTACCTATGGATTTGGATTCTGTTGTAGCCTGTCTCAAAATTTAAAAAGAAAAGAAACATGAGAACACTGTAAACACTGTAAGTGGATGCTGAGAGAAAAGGTGGACACATGGAGTTAAAGAGTGGAATTATAGACAATGAAGACTCAAAGGGGAAGAGGTGAGAGGGCAGGTGAGGAGAAATTACTTCATAGGTACAGTGTATGTTATTCTGGTGATAAATACCCTAACAGCCCTGACTTGACCAGTATGCATGTAACAAAATTGCACCTGTACTCCATACATTTATATGAACAATTTTTTAAAACCATGTAATAGACATGAAGAATGGCTTGATGGCTTATTAGTAGACTGAACGTGGCTGAGGAAAGAATTTCTGAGACTGGGCATCTTTCAGTAGAAACCTCCAAAACTGAAAAGCAAAGAGAACAAAGTCTGGAAAAAACAGGACAGCATATTCAAGAACTGTGAAATAACTACAAAATATAAACATATGCATGATATTAATATAGAAGGAGAAGAAAGTGAAGGAAAAATTTAAAACTTCTACTTTTCTTATTCTTAACTGATCTAAGAGGTAACAGTTTAAAAATAACAATAGCAATAATGTATTAGGTTATATACACTTATGTATATATCTTATGTGTATCTATATGCTTATATATGCTTAAATATAAGTAACATGAATAATAACATTGATACAAGGGATAGGAGGAAAGAATTGGGTTATTTTGTTATTAAAAACACTACCCATGAAGCAGTATAATGTTATTTAAATGATTGGATTCTTGTAAATGTATACTGCATATTTTAGGACAACCACTAAATATGTTTAAATAAACAGATACAATAGATATGGAAAAAAGTATAACAGAGAAAATGAAACCATGTAAAGTATTTAATTAACAACACAAAAGGCAGAAAAAGAGTGGAAGACAAAAACAGGGTCAAAGAATAAGGGCAAGAAATAAAAATCTAACAAATAGAGTAGATATTAATCCTACTATATCAATAATCACTTTGCATGTCAATGGTCTAATGCACCAATCAAAGACAGAGACCGCTGGAGTGGATGAAGAAACCAGACCCAAGTATATGTTGTCTACAATAAACCAGCTTTAAAAATAGACATGTATAGATTAAAAACAAATGGATATAGATATACCATACTAACACTAATCAAAAGAAAACAGGAGTAGCTATATTAATTTCAGTAAGAGCAGACTTCAAAGCGAAAATAGTTATCAGGGACAAAGAGGGGCATTACATAGCAATAAAGAGGTCAGTTCTCTAAGAAGATATACAATCCTTAATATGTATGTGCCTAACCACATACATTAAAATATGAGAAGTAAAACCATCAGAACTGCAAAGAGAGATAGATGAATCCACGATTGTAGTTGGAGACCTGAATATTCCTCTGTCAGAAATGGACAGATCCAGCAGGCATAAAACCAGTAAGGACATAGTTGAACTCAACAACACCATCAATTAACTGGATATAATTAACATCTATAGACCACTTCATCCAACATTTGCAGAAAACGTTTTCTTCTCCAGTTCACATGGAACATTTACCAAAATAGACCACATTCTGGCCCATAAAACACACCTTAGCAAATTTAAAACAACATCTGCTCTCAAACCACAATAGAATTAAACTAAAAATGTAATAACAGAAAGACAACTGGACAATTCCAAAATACATGGAGATTAAAAAACACACTTCAAAACAACACATGGGTCAAAAAAGAAATCTCAGAGAATTTAAAATTATTTTTAACTAAATGAAAATAAAAGCATGACTTTTCAAAATTTGTGGGATACAGTAAAAACGGTGCTTAGATGAACATTTATGCCATTAAATGTATATATTAGAAAGGAAGAAAGATATAAAATCAATCATCTAGGCTTTCACCTTAAAAAACTAGAAAAAAAGAGGAACAAATTAATTCTAAAGTTAGAGGAAGAAATAATAAAAATGAGAGCAGAAATCAATGAAATTGAAAACAGAAAATCAATAGAAAAAAAATCAATGAAACTAAAAGCTATTTTAAGAAAAATAAAAGATAAATAGGCCCTGGACATGGAGATTGCCACTTACAGGAAGCTGCTGGAGGACGAGGAGAGTCAGCTGGAGTCTGAGATGCAGAACATGTATATCCATATGAAGACCACCAGTGGCTATGCAGGTGGGCTAAGCTCAGCCTATGGGCGCCTCACAAGCCCTGGCCTCAGCTGTGGCCTGGGCTCCAGCTTTGGCTCTGGCACAGGTTCCAGCTCCTTCAGCTGCAGCAGCTCCACCAGGGGCGAAGTTGTGAAGAAAATCAAGACCCGTGATGGGAGGCTGGTGTCTGAGTCCTCTGATGTTCTGCCCAAGTGAACAGCCATGGCAGCCCCTCCCAGCCGACCCTTCCTGCAGCTGCCCCAGAGCCCGAGAGGGAGGTGGCTGTGCAGGGGAGCACAGGCAAAGGAGACCTACCTGAGCCCTCGCCCTCAGTCCACCCCTGGGGGGAGTTCACTGCCTGGGGCACCCTCCTTGCCAATGCCTCCAGCTACAAAACAATTCCATTGCTCCATTTATTTTCCAAAATAAAACCTCAGCAAAAAAATAAAAAATAAAAAAGATAAATAAAACCAATAAGCCTCTAGCTAGGATAACCAAGAAGAAAAACAGAAAGATGACACAAGTTATTAATATCAGAAATGAGGCTGGGTGCAGTGGCTCACACCTTTGGGAGGCCAAGGTAGGTGGATAACTTGAGGTTAGGAGTTTGAGACCAGCCTGACCAACATGGTGAAACCCTCTCTCTAGTAAAAATACAAAAATTAACTGGGCTTCGTGGTGGGCACATGTAATCCCTGGAATGTGGGAGGTTGAGGCAGGAGAATTGTTTGAACATGGGAGGTGGAGGTTGCAGTGAGCCAAGATAGCACCACTGCACTCCAGCCTGGGTGACAGAGCAAGACTCCATCTCAAAAACAACAACAACAACAAAGCCAGAAATGATAGAGGGAACATCATTACAGATCCCATGGACACTAACAGGATAAAAATGGACAACTATGAACAACTCTATGACTACAAATTTAATTTGATAACCTAGATGAAATGGACCAATTTTTTGAAAGACATAATCTGCCAAAACTCACACAAGAATCAATAAATAATCTGAATAGGCCAATATTTATTAAGAAATTGAATTAATAATTAATAACCTTCCAAAACAGAAAGTACCAGGCCTAGATAGTTTCACTGGTAATAATATCTACCAAACATTTAAGGAAGAAATTATACCAACTCTCTACAATCTCTTTTAGAAGACAGAAGCAGAGCGAATACTTCCCCACTCATTCTATGAGGCCAGCATTACCTTATTACCAAAACTAGACAAAGACATTACATAAAAAGACTACAGACCCAGTATCTTTCATGAACACGGATGCAAAATCCTCAACAAGATATTAGCAAACTGAATCTAACAATGTATAAAATGAATTATACACCACGAGCAAGTGGAATTTATCCCAGATATGCAAAGTTGGTTTAACATTCAAAAATCAATTAATGTAAAATTCACGACATCAACAGGCTAAAAGGGAAGAAAATCACATAATCATATTAACATATGCAGAAAAAACATTTGACAAACTCCAACACACATTCATGATAAAAGCTGTCAGTAAACTAGGAATGGAGTGGATCTTCCTCAACTTGATAAAGAATGTCTACAAAAAATCTGCAGCTAACATCATACTTAATGATAAGAAGCATGAAGCTTTCTCACCAAGATCAAGACCAAGATAAGGATGTTCCCTCTCACCACTCCTTTTCAACATCATATTGGAAATCCTAGATAATACTGGGACAAGAAAATGAAATGAAAGGTACACATATCTGGAATGAATATATATTACTGTCTTTGTTCACAGAAGACATAATTGTTCATGTAGAATATCCAAAAGAATAAACAACAGACTCCTGGAACTAATAAGCAACTAGAGCAAGATTAATATACAAAAGTCAGTCACTTTCCTATGTATGAGCAATGAACAAGTGGAATTTGAAATTAGAAACACAATACAGCATTTTAGGAGGCTGAGGTGAATGAAATCACTTGGGCCCAGGAGCTTGAGACTTGCCTGGGCAACATGGCAAAAACCCATATCTACAAAACAAAAATACAAAAAATTAGCCAGATGTGGTGGTGCACACCTGTAGTCCCAGCTACTCAAGGGGCTGAGTGGGAAGATTACCTGAGCCCAGGAGGTCAAAGTTACAAGTGAGCCAAGATTGCACCATTGCACTCCAGCCTGAGTGACAGGGTGAGACCCTGTACCAAAAAAAAAAACAACAAAATATCACAATACCATTTATACCAGCACCCCCAAAAAGAAACTACTTCGGTATAAATCCAACAAAATATGTACAAGATCTATATGAGGAAACCTGTAGAACTCTAATGAAAGAAATCAAATAAAAACTAAATAAATGGAGAGACAGTCCCTGTTCATGAATAGGAAGATTCAACAGATGGTGCTGGAATAATTGGATTTCAATATACAAGGGAGAAAGGAAGGAAGGAAAGGAGGGAGGGAGGGCCTTGATTGATCACTCATAGCCTTTACAAAAAAATAACTCAAATGGATTACAGACCTAAATCTAAAATTTTAAACTATAAAACTTTGAAGAAAACATAGGAGAAAATCATCATGACCTTAGGCAAAGATTTCTAAGATGCCAAAAGTATGATCCATCCAAGAAAAAAAAAAAAAAAAGATGATAAATTTAATCCTAGCACTTTAGGAGGCTGAGGCAGGTGGATCACATGAGCCCAGGAGTTTAAGATCAGCCTGGGCAACATGGCGAAATCCTGTCTCTACACACAATACAAAAATTAGCCAGGCATGGTGGTGGGCACCTGTAGTCCCAGCTACTCAGGAGGCTGAGGTGGGAGGATCACCTGAACCCTGAAGGTTGAGACTGCAGTGAGCCATGATTGTGCCACTGCACTCCAGCCTGGGTGACAGAGGGAGATCCTGTCTCAAAAAAGATAAATTAGATTTTATCAAAATTTTAAACTTCTGCTCTTCCAAAGACGCTAAGGATAGGAAAAGACTCCCACATCATCTAGTAGTTAGGAAAAAGAAAAAGAAAAGTATAAGACCAGCCATAGACTGGATCAATATTTGCAAATGAAATATACAATAAAGCCATGTGTTCAGAATATATAAAGATCTTTCAAAACTCAGTATTAAGAAATCACACAACTCAATAAAGAAATGGACCAATAATTTGTATAGACATTTACTAAAGATATAAAGAGTATAAATAAGTACGTTACAAGATTCTTAACATTGTTAGTCAGAAGGGACCTCACTGATAAAACAGGTTGCAGTAAAGAAGCTGGCCAAAACCCACCCAAACCCAAATGGCAATGAAAGTGACCTCTGGTCGATATCATTGCTCATTATACACTAATTGTAATGCATTAGCATGCTAAAAGACACTCCCACTAGCGCCATGACAGTTTACAGATGCCATGGCAATGTCAGGAAGTTACCCTATATGGTCTAAAAAGGGTAGGAACTATTAGAATGGCTAAAATTTAACAACTGACAATTCCATTTACTGATGAGGATGCAGAACTGGGGCTCTCATACATTGCTGGGTAAAATGCAAAATTGCACAGCCACTTTGGAAAACAAAATCCCAGTTTAGTACAAAGTTAAAAACAGACTTACCATTCAACTCAGAAATCCAGCTCCTTCTTATTTACCCAAGTGAAAAGACTCATTGGTATCTCAGATAAAAATACAGTCAGCACCTCAACTAATAATATCTCTGGTCGTTATGCAATCTCATTTGACTTAGTGGTATCTCACAAAATAGGATGACAATATTTTTCTTAGTTGGAAAATAATTTTATCCTTAAAAAGATTTAAAATTAAGCATAGAAATATTGAAGAGAATCAACCCCGTAATATTAACGGTTTTGTGTTAAATCTGCATATTTGATACTTTATGTCCTTAAAATGTTAAGAGAGTTTCACCTGTTCCCGTTAGCAGGTAAATTTACAACATATAATTGTCTAAGTTCAGTATGTGTTACAAGTTAGAGATTCTTACTTAAAATTGCTAATATATTGAAAGATTTGCTGTTTAGGAAAAAACAAACAAACAAACTCTATTCAGTTAACGTAATCACCAAAAGCTCCACAGTAAAACAAGTATTGGCTGATCCTGGTAGTGAGTTTCGCACAGATCTGCTCATTATCTTCACGTTATAAAGACCTTAAGAAGGAAGATAAAATTACAGCCAGCACCCAATGATATCTTACACCATCCTGGATGTGTGAACAAGATGTGTCATTTGGGATTCAAAGGACAGAGGGAAGAATGATACTTACCAGCAACTTTGCCCCACATGCAGTATATTATATTAACCTCTCTAAGCAAGTGATGTTCCTTTTACCAAAAAACTAACAAATCTACCTTAATTCATAGTTGACCTTTATTTATTTATTATTGACTTTGTCCAAAAATACATTGAACACAGCCAGGAGCAGCATGTACAATCTGTGTAGCTTGGTAAAGGGCTTTTTGACTTGTGCTGTCCATAAGAAGAATTAATTTAAACCCAGTTTTCAGCCATAGATAAGGTAAACTATACCTTGGATGTACCCGAGATGGTCCCAATTTACACTTGTTGTCCCAACATAATGGATAACACCTACTTCTGCTCTCAAAAGTGTCCCAGTTAGGATGGCAATCCATAGCCTACACATCTAGCTTGTAGCCCACTTAGATTGGCATTTGTAGGGCACAAAGTCGCTACCCTTGAAGTCAAAAAACTCGGGTCTGAGTAACAGTCAGGTTATTTGTCATCTAAGGCAAGCCCCTTAACTTTGGAGAGAAGATTTTCCAGTGATGCTGCTGCTTTTTCAGTGTTATGTGGACCACATGAAAGTATATAATTGACACAGTTTTGTAAACTCTAAATGACTATACGAGCACACATTATTACAGCAATAAAGCAAGAGGATGTTAGCAAAAGTAAAAATTGTAATAAAATATAAAGAATTCAAAATATTTAATAAGTTTTAACCCAGTGCTGCTTTTCTCATTTAAATAAAATTATTCATCCCTTCCTCGTTTCGTCTCCTTTGTTTTCTTCCCTTCGATATTTTTTGAGTCCCTACGACATGCTGTAGGAGTAAAGGGATTTGCCTTCCTCCCCACCCTCCCCATCCCCAGCCTGCCCGCCTCCACCCTTCTGAAAGCTTGTTAATCTGAGTCTATAAAATAAACGGACAATAGACAGATTCATGGGAGACAAAGTATACATATTTATCACATGCACATGTGCACAGGAGCCACACAAACTACGAGACTCAAAGAATCAAAGAAGGGCCAGATAGTTGAAGCTTCAATAGAATTTTGAGCTACAGGAAGAAATAGGGTCCTAAAGGCTCCTGCAGGGAGGTAGCAACACTTATGAGAGGGTGTGGGGAGGAAAGTCATGGCGAGCAAAGCCGTCTTGTGATGCAGATGAAGTCTCTCAGGGAGCAGCCCTCAGATGGAATAGGTGCAGCAAAAGTTTCACTGTCCAAACTTTAAAAGTATCAGGTCTTTATTCTCCTTTTCTTGTGAGTTCCTTTTTCCTGATCCAGATAAGTGGACCTCCGAGAAAGTCTCTGTGTCTGTTCTTTACCTTACCAGTGCAGATTTCCTCTACAGATGCAAATCTCCCCCCAAAAGAACAGCTTTTCAGAATTATTCCTGTCTGCTACTTCTCTGAATAACCAACGGAAAATATGCCAAAGAAGTATATTTTGAGGTGACATATTTTGGTTTCCCACAGTGTCATGCACTATTCTAGGTACTATATGAAGAAAGGATTCCAAAAGAAGACTAAGATGTGGCTCTTTTCAATATGAACTCGTCCAATCATTTTTCCAGTATTCATTGAATGCTTACTACTTTATCCCTTAGTATTTAAATATAGTATATCTTTTTATATATTTAGAGCTTATATACCCTGCAATAAATTTTTGAAATTTTTCTCCAAGTATTGCACTTCTTTGTGAGATTTAACCATCAGATATAGATGTATATATATATAATTATATATATTATAATCATATTATTTATGTAATTGTTCCTATTGAAAATTTGGAAAATTGCATTTTCAGAGACAGGGTCTTGCTCTGTTGCTCAGGCAGGTCTTGAACCCCTGGGCTCAAGTGATCCTCCCACCTCAGCATCCCAAAGTGCTGGGATTAATGGCTGGAGCCACGGTGCCCAGTGCATTTTCTAATTAGTTAGTACTGGTGTTTAGGAAAGCAATTGATTTTTTTGATTCTGATCTGTTATCTAGTAAGTTTTATAAGTATAATTTTTTTCTAATAGTGTATAGATTCTCCTGGATTTTCTAAGTAAATAAGAGTATACAATGCAAATAATAATCTGTTTATTCCTTTTCAGTCTTTCTGACGCTTACATCTCTAGCACAATGTTAAAAAGTGGCCACTCTTGTATCAGTTGCCAGAATCAGTCTGTTGCTATTACTTTTTGCTTGTCTATTCCTGCCTTATGAGGTCCTCAAGATAAGGGCCGGTACCTGTTCCCTCCAGGTCAGTGATTCAGGATCCTCAGGCTCCTGAGTATGGTCTCTGTGTGCAGTCTCCCTTGTAGAGTAACCCTCCATGATGTATGCTGAACTGAGTCAAATGTCACATCTGTGCAGATTTTCTAAGCTTCTGCAGGCACTGTTACTTGATCTTTGTATTCCCATGTTGGTTTTGGTTTTGGAGGCAGGGAAGGTATTGCTTTATTTTTATTGAGGTATATCATATTTTATTGAGTGTGTATATTGAGTGTATATATACAACCAAATAAACTTGCACAAACTTAAAACTGCTGTGTAACCACCATTAGATCAAGAAACAAATATTCCGGCTGTTGATGAAAAGAGTTAGACTCTATAAAATATTTAAAGAGGTTTATTTTGAGCCAAATATAAATGACCAAGGTGCAAGGTATAGTCTCAAGAGATCCTGAGAACATGTGCCCAAGGTGTTTGGGTTATAGCTTGGTTTTTATACACTTTAGGGAGACAAAAGATATTAATCAATACGTGTGGGATATATACTAGTTTAGTCTGAAAAGGCAGAACAAACTCAAATCAGCAGGGTGGAGTAAGGGAGGGGTGATAGGTTATAGGTGGATTCAAAGATTTTCTGATTGGCAATTGGTTGAAAGAATGAAGTAATTGTCTAAAGACCTGGAATCAATAGAAAGAGTGTCTGGTTCAAGATAAGGAGTTGTGAAACCAGGGACTTATGTAGAAGAAGCCTTATAAGGCACCAACCTCTAGGAATCACCTTTTCATTTTATTTATTTTTTTAAAAAGGGCTTAAGCCTCAACCCACATATAGCAGAGTCCTCCCAACAAATATTTCTGAGGCATTTGGGGTAACTTATTCTCTTACTCACCTCTTGGTCCATTTTACTCTGAATACTTTCTTTGCCCTGTGTCTCATGCCTCTGCTGTCCTCTTCTCTCTCAGCCCACATTAACCCCACATGCAACCATTCTCCTTTTCTTCACTCTCCTACCCCCTCAATATACTTGAACACCACAGTGAACAACAGTATGTATCACAGGCTTTGAGTGAGAATCTGAGGCAAGGGAGGGAGAAGCAATGGGAAAGGGGAGAGGGTTTCACCACTGCTCTACCAATATCCTTGTTCTCAAAAATTATTAGGCTGTCACCCCAAAGGGTCTCCCTGGTGCTGTTTTAGCCTCAGGCTCCAGCCCTTCAGTGGCCAGGATTTCTGTCACCTTTCCCCTGGATTTCTTCTCCACTGGTGTTAGTGTATCACCCCTCCCCCACTTCCCCTTCGTCATTCTGATGCAAATCCCAAATTCTCCTCACTTTATTATCTAAAACATTTCTAATCCCTTCCCTGTCGTGGGCCATAGCTCTTAACACTCAAATGGCTTATCTAAGATTAAATAAACAAAAAAAGTTTTCTCCTCAGAATTGTGCTACCAGCCATTACAATGATAACTTTCACCCTGGTCCACTATACCAATGAAGGGAATGCAGTCCAAAGGCTAGGATTTAGAAACCACTTCCCTTTTATTGATAGCTTAAACCTAAGGAAGTGTGAGTCCTGACAGCAAATATGCCTAAATGACACCAAAGTCAGCTCCTAGGGTCACCATGAGGGGGAAGTAGCCCCAAAGCACCTGTATGTTTCAGGACTCTCTCCCTTGTCCCCCATCACTCTCCCCACCTCTTTTGCTATATCAGATGTTAACATCCTCCGTCTGCAGGCCCCAGGGACAGACACCCAAGTGGTCATTGCTAAGGATGTGGCACACCAAGCTCAATGTTATTAGGACATAGTTTCAGTTATTTGGGGTTTACACAGCAATCTTTTTTTTTTTTTTTTTTTTTTTGAGACGGAGTCTGGCTCTGTCGCCCGGGCTGGAGTGCAGTGGCCGGATCTCAGCTCACTGCAAGCTCCGCCTCCCGGGTTTACGCCATTCTCCTGCCTCAGCCTCCCGAGTAGCTGGGACTACAGGTGCCCGCCACCTCGCCCAGCTAGTTTTTTTTTTTTTGTATTTTTTAGTAGAGACGGGGTTTCACCGTTACACAGCAATCTTTGCCAACTTCATTGAAAACATGTTTTCATGAGAATTCATCTCATTCTACCTACTGCTGGCTAAATTTATCTCCGCAGAGTTTAACCACACGGAATGATTAATTAGGGACCAAGCTATTTCCTGAGTGCTTTGCACATAACTGTGATTCTGTGACTCTGTGATTCACTCTCGTTGCTTCAGCCATCTGTCCCTGAACAAAATGCATTTATTTATATTTTCTGCGATTTGTTGTTCTCTTCTTTCAAAGACATAAACATGATTGATTTGGAAAAGCAAAATTGTTTTTTCCTCTCTTTATAAAATAGTTTTAATTAAAACATAGCTAGAGCAATCCCAATAAAACATAATCATGCCACTCCTGTTCATATCTCTAGTGGCGTCTCATCTCTAAATGAATGCCGATGCCTTACAATGACCTGCTAGGCCCCATAGGATCCATCCACCCCTACACACACATTATCTGATCTCCCTCCACTCTCCCTGAAGGCTTCACGCCAGCTCACAGCTGCGCTCCAGCTCAGGGCCTCTGCACTTGCTGATCCCTCTTTTTGGACCATCTTGCCCATTGCCACCTCCATAACTGCCTCCACTTCCTTCAAAAGTACCAAGAAAGGTAAGCCTTTCCTGGGCACTGTATGTTAAACAGAAGCCACCGTCACCCGTTCACACCCACGTGCACACTCACACATATTCTACATCCCTTTCTTCCTTCCTTTTTTTGCCTTAGCATTGCCACTAACATACCATCCGTGTGACCTATTTGTGAAGTTTATTTTTTGCTTCCCTACCAAAAAAAAAAAGTAAGCACCATGGGGGCTGGGGGTTTTGTCTATTTTATTTACTGTTCTACCTCCAGCACCTAGAATAATATCTGGCATATAATAGGTGCTCAACAAATATTTCTTGAAAGAATAAATGAATATTAAAAAGAATTGAAAGAGTAGACCTAAAAATAGGTCCCATCGTGTTCATCCTTCTCATTATTCATAGCTCTGTTCAACCACCAATCATCTCTATCCACCCTATTTAAATAGCACCACTACAAGTCATTTTCTATGCCTTTATCCTGATTTATTTCTTCATAGCATTCACTACTGTCAATTTTCTTTTCTTTTTCTTTTTTCTTATTCCTTTTCTTGAGACAGAATCTCTCTTCCTCGCCCCGGTTGGAGTGCAGTGGTGTGATCTCGGCTCACTGCAACCTCCACCTCCAGGTTCAAGTTAGTCTCCTGCCTCAGCCTCCTGAGTAGCTGGGAGCTGGGATTACATGCGCATGCCACTGCACCCAGCTTTTTTTTTTTTTTTTTTTTTGAGATGGAGCTTCGCTCTTGTTGCCCAGGTTGGAGTGCAATGGCATGATCTCGGCTCACTGCAACCTCTGCCTTCAAGTGATTCCTGGGTTCAAGTGATTCTCCTGCCTCAGCCTCCCAAGTAGCGGGGATTACAGGCACCCACCACCACACCCAGCTAATTTTTTGTATTTTCAGTAGAGACGGGGTTTCACCTGGTTGGCCAGGCTGGTCTTGAACTCCTGACCTCAGGTGATCCACGTGCTTCAGTCTCCCAAAGTGCTGGGATTAAGGGTATGAGCTATTGCAACCAGCCCAAATTTCACTATTGAATTATTTTTTACTTTAAAAATTATTTGTCTTACTCATTTGAAGGTAGGCTCCATGAGGGCAAATAATTTGTCCTGTATCTCCTCAGCTTAAAATGTTCTCAGTTTTTCCTGATTATCAAAAATCATTTGACCATATATTTTTGGGTCTATTTCTGAATTCTTGATTCTATTCCATTGATTTATATGGGTGTCCTTTCTCCAATACTGCATTGTCTAATGTATAACTTTGTAATAAGTTAGAAATCAGAGAATATGTTAATTTCTCCTAAAAATCTTACCGGGATTTTTATTGTGATTGCTTTCAATCTATAAATCACGTTGTGGAAAATTGATGTCTTAACAATACTGAGTCGAATCCATTGGAGGGATGTACATCTGAAGATCCCATAAGCAATGGGAACTCATGTCCTGTTGCCCAGCAGTACCCTGAAATAGTGACAAGAACTGAATGGGGAAGTAGCTTTATGATTTTAAGCTCATCAGAGATGGCTTTGCACCAATATTTTAACCTGATTAAAATATCTCTCAATCCAAATAAAGAAATCCAAACCGGAATCAATTTCACATAACATAGAAAATTAAACTCTTTTAATTGCTAATACTGCCCAGAAGTACATGAGGTTTAGCAGTTCTCTAAAAGCTTTTGAGCACCTGAGTAATCACTTGGGTTATCTAAAATACAATGGGGTTTGTAATCTGACTGATTTGGCTTAGAATAAAAGAGCTCCTAAGATTTCAGCAGTTTCCAACCTGCATGAGGATAAATTCAGATAACGAAGAAACACAGAGTAAAAAAAAAGGAAAAAGAAAGAAAATTTTCCTGACATTGCCTTAATTAGTCCTCATAGTTAACAGTAGCAACAGTTCAGCTACTGCCACTTCATGAATCTATACCCACCGTATTAGGGGCCATTTTATTTACTCTTTAGCTCAACCGTGTCTCTTTTTTTTTTTTTTTTTTTTTTTTTTTGGTGCTCTGTCGCTAGGTTGGGGTGCAGTGGTGCAACCTCGGCTCACTGCAACCTCTGCCTACCAGGTTCAAGCAATTCTCCTGCCTCAGTCTCCTGAGTAGCTGGGACTACAGGCGAGAGCCACCACACCAAGTTAATTTTTGTATTTTTAGTAGAGACGGGGTTTCACCACGTTGGTCAGGATGGTCTTAATCTCTTGACATCGTGATCCGCTCACCTTGGCCTCCCAAAGTGCTGGGATTACAGGTGTGAGCCACCGCACCCGGCTAGTCTCTTCTTTATCATGACCATAACCTGGCCAGTGTTTCAGCTAGCACACAATTTCTTTTCCCAAATCAAGTTATTTTATTTATATTATTTATTTCTCAAGCAATAAATGCCAAAGCTTAGTTGGAATATTTTTTGAAAACAAAAAACAAAAAAAATGAAGACTAGGAGCCGTGGCCCATATCAGTAATCTCAGCATTTTGGGAGGCTAAGGTAGGCAGGAAGATCTCTTGAGGCCAGGGTTGGACAGCAGCCTGGTCAATGTAGGGAAACTTCATCTCTACAAAAAAATAAGTAACTTAGCCAGGTGCGGTGGTCCATGCCTGTAGTACCAGCTACTCAGGAGGTAGAAGTGGGAGGAACCCTTGAGCCCAGGTTAAGGTTGCAGTGAGCCATATCTTGCCACTGCACTCTAGCCTGGACAACTGGAGACCCTGAAATCCACATAGCTCTTCTTTGCCTCTTTTGGGTGAGGCTTTCATGGCCACCCTATCTAAAACCACAATGCCCCAAATACTACTTATCCTCCTTCCCCACTGTATTTTTTCCAGTAGTGCCTACCATATCAGATACTTTATTTACCTAGTTTTTTTCTTCTTACACTGAAATATAAACTTTTTTTGGAGATGGGGTCTCCCTCTGTCACCTAGGCTAGAGGGCAGTGGCGCGATCTCAGCTCACTGCAACCTCCGCCTTCCAGGTTCAAGCAATTCTCCTGCCTCAGCCTTTTGTGACCTTTTATGGCCTTTTGTGATTGGCTCTTTTCACTTCACATAATGTCTTCAAGACTCATACACACTGTAGCAATGTTTCAGTACTTCATTCCTTTTTATGTCTGAAAAAACATTCCATTGCATGGATATATCACATTACCCATTCATCATCTACATGTTTCCAGCAGAAGTACTAGCTACTTAGGAGGTTGAGGCAGAAGGGTAGCTTGAGCCCAGGGAGTTTGAGACCAGCCTGGGCAACATATTGAGATGCCATTGCAAAAAAGAAAAAAGAAAAGAAAAAAAAATTATATATATTCCAGTGATTTTATTAAAGAGCTGAGCAACTATCAGTTCCACACCATGGAATCTTGAATAAATCAAGCCTAAGACTCACCGCAAATACTAAAGTGGTGTCTTGAATAAATCAGGAATCCGATTAAAACCTGTGTTTAGAGCTCATGTAACTCATTTCCATCAGTGGTTAAGTGGATTTTAGCAGAAGCACTGTCAAGGAACCACAAATGGCAAGGCTGCAGCAGTGATGGCTTGAAGTACTGGAGAATTCTGGGTTTGTCAGATGAACAAGCATACAATTTTGAGGAGAAGGCTGTAAGAATCATGAAACTTTACAGAGTGTGGTGATATCATTTGTTTCTCAACCACAGAGGAAGTGAAAGTGTTAAGGCAGAGGCATGGGGGCATTTACGCTTTAAATTAATAAGTGAAATGATTAGCCAGCTCAAGTTGAACTGATGGTTTTATTATTTAATTATTCTGAGGGGAAAAATGAATGAATGAATGCACACACTTAATATCTATTCATTCATTCGGAAGTGTGTAAACAGTTATAATCATTCCATTTTGACAGATCTACTCAAAAGTGAAGAGTGTGTGCAGTCTGCAAGTGTGCTCTTCTCCAAATGAGCAATCTTAGGATTAAGACCACTTTCCCTATGTGCCTAGTATTGACCACAAATAACTGTTTCAAAATGGTGATCTATTAATTTTCCTTGGGAACTGATTTTTCTTATGGCCATTTTACAGTTATGTTGGTATTATCACATTTTTATTTCTACTTCTATTAAAAGTTTAACTTTACACTTGGTTTGGCAACACAAAGAAACAACTAGCTTGATTTCTTTACAATCTGGCTGCCTAAATCCACTAGCAAAAATCAAATCTTTCCCAAATATTTTGTGCATAAAGAGGATATATTATTCTTTAAAGACTATTTTCTATTAGTGCATTCTTCCCTTTAGTGTGCAAAAAGAGTCTTCAAAATATGTAGAGCACTTTTCTTAAGGTGTCAGGTTTTTTCCTCTTTTCCAATACAGCTTTTCCAGTCTTCCACGTCCACCACAGGGAGCATCAGCCACAGAAATTAGGGCCTAGATTCCTTCTAGTCAGCACAACATTTCTGGACTGCTTCTCTTCAACTTCAGCAAATACAGGTTTCACTGGTCAGATTCACATTAAGATTATGCAGACAAAAACACTGGGAAAATTAACTTACTGATCTCCTTTCCAAACATAACATACCTCAAAGGAAAATATAAACTTTTTCATGTAATAATGTACATAAAAGCCTTTGTTAAAATGTCAGTAACAACTTTTATTTACAAAGTAATTGTCCTATCACATTACATTTGGAGTTACATGTATCACTGTTGTATGCTGGTAGCATGGCTATTTGAAAGATTATAATTTATGAGCTATTACTTAGTGGGATTGTTGCAATAAGGTACTTCATGAGACAAAATGGAAAAAGGAGAATTAAATTAAAATGCACAACTAATATTTATCTACTACAGAAATAATACTTCTCAGTTGTGAACTAATCACTATGCTTGGAAAATGCTAGCATCCTCATAAATATTTTGGTTCTATCAGGATACAAAATCTGATTTTGCAAACTTTGAAAAGGCACATTTTGTGACACCACCTAAGCATTTCCCTGAGAACATAAAGAAGGTTATTAACATAATGAACCATTTCAGCCTTGAAAACAGCATTCGTTGAGGAGATACCTCAGAGGTAAGGACTTCCTCAGGACTGTAAGAAAAATCTATGGGTTCTTAAATGGAAGAAAAGAAACAACTATGAAAAGCAAGACCAGCTCAGAACTCCTC
Organism: Piliocolobus tephrosceles; assembly: GCF_002776525.5. Classification (NCBI taxonomy): domain Eukaryota; kingdom Metazoa; phylum Chordata; class Mammalia; order Primates; family Cercopithecidae; genus Piliocolobus; species Piliocolobus tephrosceles. The sequence goes on from NC_045434.1 coordinate 156,726,115, forward strand.
CTGAGGAAGAGATGAGATATGATAGGATTGTCCTTGTCCCAAAATATTGCTATCCTTCTATAAGCTGCTGGAATGTTTCTTCATTCTGTTCTCCCATTCTCTGTGAACAAGAATCAGTGGTTATGAGGTATTCTCTAAAAATGCAGGTGCAGCAGTCATGGGAATGGCAGTCGGCCCAATGCAGGTGTCAGGAGTTTCAGGTGTGGAGAAGATAATCACAAGGCATTCATTGTTTCTGTGATGAAGTGTGATCTGCTTTCTTCTCAGCACCACATGACATCAGCTGTACTTAGAGAACTAATGAGAGGAGAAGGGTGGGTGACTCTGGAATATGAAGAACCTCAGGAGGGAGGATGGAGGCCAATGGGAAGGCTTTCAGTTGGCAGAGGTGAGCAAAATTCCCAGGAGTGCACCCGGATCTCAAGGGCATTAGGAGGTGAAAATGAGTGGAAAAATTAAAAGGAGAAAGACCTTGTTCTTAGGAAAAGGGGTGGAAAGTTGCACTGTCCTTCCTCCGAACTGCTCACACTACTCTGTCTCAGAGACCCAAAACTCAGGCAGGCACCTTCAGCATCACAGGTCAGGTATATTAGAGTTGAACCTGTTGAGGGAGGCTTGGCCTGGGAACTCAATCACCAATTCATGGTATTGTTTCTGTGGAAAAGTGTCTCAAAGTCTGCTTGTAAGCCACATGTTTGAAACATGATAAAGAATCCCTTCATAAGATTGTTTACTTGTGGGCAATTTTGGAAGTGCAATCTCAGTTTTAGACTACAGTCACTATGCTCTGAATCTCCAAATACATTGTACAATTAAAAAAAAAAAAAAAAAAAGAGCCTTTTGGCCTGGCGCAGTGGCTCACACCTGTAATCCCAGCACTTTGGGAGGCTGAGGTGGGCGGATTACAAGGTCAGGAGATCAAGACCATCCTAGCTAACACGGTGAAACCACGTCTCTACTAAAAACACACACAAAAAATTAGCCAGGCATGTTGGTGGGCGCCTGTGGTCCCAGCTACTTGGGAGGCTGAGGCAGGAGAATAGCATGAACCCAGAAGGCGGAGCTTGCAGTGAGCCGAGATGTGCCACTGCACTCCAGCCTGGGCGACAGAGCAAGATTCTGTCTCAAAAAAAAAAAAAAGAGCCTTTTGTAAGAAAAAAATGTCCAACATTTGTGTCACCATGATCTAACTTTTGTATTATATATTCAGATACAGCAATATTTCCTACTGATATTTACTATTTAAATGATATTTAGGCACTGCAGAATAAATAGCTCTCCTTTCAGACACAGAGCAAATCTAATAATCTATCACTTCAAATACTCTATATACAAGTACTTTATATCACTCTAAAGATACAATCAAGAGGTAATGCTTTAAGGCTACATACGAAGGCTATCTTGGTTATTGAAAGTGTGTATAAGCAACAAAAACACTTTTGTGAAATGTAGTAGAAACAAATCATTTTTGCCATCTTAGAAAGAAAAGCTATTGGCCGGGCGCGGTGGCTCAAGCCTGTAATCCTAGCACTTTGGGAGCCGAGACGGGCGGATCACAAGGTCAGGAGATCGAGACCACCCTGGCGAATACGGTGAAACCCCGTCTCTACTAAAGAATACAAAAAACTAGCCGGGCGACGAGGCGGGCGCCTGTAGTCCCAGCTACTTGGGAGGCGGAAGCAGGAGAATGGTGTAAACCTGAAGGCGGAGCTTGCAGTGAGCTGAGATCCGGCCACCGCACTCCAGCCTGGGCGACAGAGCCAGACTCCGTCTCAAAAAAAAAAAAAAAAGAAAGAAAGAAAAGCTATTACACACCAACTAGACATTCAAAATGGTATCCTAAAACTTATTGCTATTGTTCTATTAGGACAGATCATTGCTCAAAACTGCCCATTTCAAAACATCAAGAAATTATCTCGTTTTTGTGATCTTTTCAGGCAAGGCAACATCACAATAAAAACTTTTAAAGTTAAACTTTTAAAGTTAAAAGTGAAATTTATTACAATACAATAAATGCAAGTGTCATTATTAAAAATGCTGGTTAAAATTATAAAGTGTCTAAATAATTTTTCGAAAATAAATATTGGAAATAACAACTTTAACAATTCTATATGTACACAGGACATTGAAAACATAAAATCATGCACAAGTCCAAAAAATAACGTTGCATCCTTTAGTCATTACTTTCTATTTTCTGGTCCCAGCATCATATCCGCTAATTACTCAGATCACAAGCCTCAAGGATTAAGTGTTTTGAATGTATTTCAGTTTCATACTTTAAAAATGCTTAAAGACTATTGGTTGTATTCTGATCAAATGGTTCTCCTTCCCATATTTCCCTTTCTCAACAGATCTTAGAAAAAGATGAGCTGGGAAAACTGTGATTACAGGATCCAACATGACATGTACACCCAATGATTCATTTAAGGGTGGCATAAAATTACATAGAAAAGATCTACAGGACAGAAGACAATAAGTTCATCAACATGTAGTGAAATTAAGCAGTTTATCCACTGCGTGCTTACATAGCTCCTGTATCACTTCAGGAAGAAGCCAGAGTCGTAGAGAAGTCAGGGCAAACCAGAACTGTTGAGGAGTAGGGTTGGGGGGCAGAGGGAAGGAGCTGGGGAGAAGCGCCAGATCATAAAGGAAATGTAAAAGAGTCACATATCTATTCTTCCCCTCCTGCTAATGCAGGGGCTGGCTCCAGCCCAGCATCCCAGCCCACATCTCAGTGGAGCTCTTCCCCCAGCATTGCCTTTCAGATGAGAAGATATATATGTTCCCCACTGACAATTTTTTTGGGGGAGAGGGGGTATTTTTTTTTTGTTTTTTAACTTATTTTGATTGTATATTTACAAATTATTGTATATATTTATAGGGTACAATATGGTGTTATCAGTTTTGAATCTAAGGTGGAATGATTACACTAATTAACATATGACCTCAAATATTTAACTTTTTAATGAAAACATTAGAAATTTACTCTCTTAGCAATACTGAAATATACATTCAATTATTCCTATATTTAGCATGCTGTGCAAGTGATCTTAAAAACACACACACACACACTTATTCCTCCTGAGGCTTTGTACCCTTTGACTATCTCCCAATTCTGAGAACACTTTTCACAAATTTGAGGAACAGCCTAAATATTATAGGCTTGAACATCTGAACTTGTCCTCAGCATGAGGGCAGGTGAGACTTTTTTTTTGTTTTCAAACAAATGAGCAGGTAACACCCAGAGAGGTTAAGTGGTTTAGCCACTGGGAAGATAAGGAAGTTGGGAGTGATGTTTACTTCTCTATGACGATGCTTCTCGAACTTTCATGTGCATACAACTCCTGTGGATCTCATCAAAATGCCCTGGGTCCAGAGTGGGGCTTCAGATTCTGCATTTCTAATAAGGCCCTAGGAAATGTTGAGGCTCTTGGTCTGTGGGCCACACTTTGAAAAGCATGGACTACAACACAAAGAGGGAACCACCCCTGCCTTCCTGGGCCATGAGAGACCTGCTTCAGTGTTATCTGCCTCTCCAAGCACATCCCCAAGCAAAAGGTTTAGATGCACTGCGTGAGGTGGCAGCTGTCTACAAGACTGGGCTAACATATTGTCTGACAGCACCATGACTACATGAACAGCCAAACGAGTAACAAAATTGGAGTAACATAATCTAAATTTGACAGCTCTATTTGCTGAGAATAAAACTCATCTTTTACTTACGAAGTCTTCCTTAAAGTGAACGTGATATAAAGGTATTAAAAAACCCAGCATATTAAATTTCATAGTAAAATGCCGCATGTGCACAAGTATACAGATAGTATGAGTTCTAAGAAATTCAATGCATTGTAATCAGAATAAAGTGCTACCACTGCTCCCAGCTAAAATCATCTCCTCTTCCAAATATAAGGAAAAACCCTTGAATTGTAAGGAAAATGACTGCATTGCCTGCCAACACAAGGCCACAGGCTCCCCATTTGATCTGCAAGACAAGAAAAGAAGGATTAAATCCTTACTTCCTTCATATTGTACTCTTTGCAATCTCTATTATTTTCTGCATTAGAAACATCCAATGAAATATTACACAAAGCTGCTAGAAGGCTTAATAATGTAACAGACAGGAGACAATGAACTGTTCAGTAATGAGTCTAATTACTTCTCTGATACTTGTTAATTAAGTCTGGTATCATCCTTAACATTTTCCCAATTAGACATATTTCTCTACTTGTTTTTAATTGACAATGATTGCCTTAAGTAAAACTCAAGTGGTAAGATTATAAATAGGGCAATTACAATATTGGGTACTGAAAGTTCTGCACACATCAACTTCTTTCATGGAAAATAAAAATTGGAGAGTTATGAATTTGTTTGTTTCTTTTCTAGGCAAGAAAAGACTTTAAATAATAGTCTTTATACAACTGAAAACTGCTTTCCAGCTTGGTAGATGATTTGTAGATGGTTTTACAGAAGCACATTTGGGGGTGAGAGTACCCTCTAGTGGGCATTTTTTGTTTTACTTTAATCAATAGAAACGTCAATGAAAGTTTCTTCACAAAACATGACGGCAGTATTGAAAGGAAAAAATATAAATATTTACTGCAGCGCTTAAGAAGTGCTGGTCTAAAGCACAAGAAGAATAAAGTCATGACAATCTTGCTGTATTAAAAAACCTTCAATCCTTCCCCATTATCTAGACAAAGTTCAAGACCCTTGTTAGTCAGGTTTCACAACCTTTCCAGCCTTAATCTCAACAACTTTCTTTTAGCTCTACCACACTGGACTCTTCTTTATTCCATACACTGCATTCTTACACTTGAATGTCATTCCATATAACAGCCATCCTACTTTAACACAAATGCTATTTATCCTTAGAGGCCCCTATCAAATGCCAGTTGGAATTTCTCTCTTCTTGGTGCCCCTATGGCATTCTGATCATGCTTCGACCATCTAACATAGTACACTTACAGTATACTTAGCCAGCAAGCTGGTTTCTATGTTCCTTAGGAGCAGAGACAGTACCTATTTCTTATTTCTGGTGTTTTACAGTAGCAGTTGTTCCAAAGATATTTATTGAATAAATAAACAAGACTTGCGCTCATCTGATATTTAATGCCTCAAATAAGAGTTTCATAAAATTAAAACAGAATATAATTGGAGGGAATAAAATCAAATAGGAGGAAAGATAGTGAACATCAAATAATTGAATAAATTATACCTACAATGTGTACTTTGAAGACAAAAAGAAAGTTTTTGTCTTGGAAGTGAAGATGTCTTCTTACTCACTGCATTTTCTGGAAGCTACATAGTTGTCCCTCAACATATACCTATTCTACTGCATTGAGAGTTGAGTCCATGATCCCATTTGCAGGAGAAGAATTTGAAATATCTTCATCTTGCAACTAGAAAAGTACTGCTAGCATAGTATCTGTGGATTACTGTAAGACTTAAGAGGCAGGAATTTAAGAACAATTCCAGAGAATAACTTAAAGTAGAAAAAGTAAGAAATCATATAGTCTGGCTAAAAGTTGTAAGAGAAATAAAGAAAGCACTCTGAAAGCATGGTCGAGCTACTGATAGGCAGGTCTAAAGTAAAGGAACAGAGAAACTAAAAATACATGGCCCTGAGTATAAAGCCTAAGTAATGAACATGAAATGGAGGTCTCAGACACAGGCCTCTGAAGTAAACTCAGCAACAGTTGAGCAAAACAATAGAAAATAAAACTTACCACAGCCACACGAGCAAGAATAACAGGAAATCCAAAGGCAGAAACAACAATTCCAGTAGTGAAGAAATATGCCAGTTCCCGACAGGCACTACTGGTTGCGTCTGAGTCATAGGTGACTCTTTTGGCAATGAAATGGGGGATGGGGGAGATGGCGTGGAAAATCAGGACGAATAAGGGCCAGTAAACGCTGTCAGTTGGACCCAGGCAAAATCCAAAAAGAAAAGTAACAGTTACATTTTAAATGAAAGACATACTACTATTTCAAAATCATTGCTATTTTAAATGTTTGAGTCAAAAAATTAATTAATTGTGAATATAAGAACATAAGATGATTTCTACCAGATAAGTAGTGATAATTTTAAAATTACTATGTAGGTAGCTTATATTGTGTTAAGAAACCACTGTATAATATAATCTCTAGAAACTACTGTTTTCTGTACCACTGAGCCACAATTTCTTTAGAGACAGAATTTTAACTTGGCCATTTCTGCTTTCCCTGTAGAACATAGTAGAGTGTCTTGCAAAAGCTAATTTGGTAAAGATCTTTTGAGTGCATGCATGCTTGAAACCTTTGAAGGGCTTAGAATAAACCCCAAATTCCTTGTCCTTGCCTACAAAGCCTTACATGGTCTGGTATTATCTACTTCTTCCATTCATTTTGTACTCCTTTCCCTTCATTTGCTTAATCTGTAGCCACACCAGCCTTCTTTCTGTTCCTTGAACACTCTGAGCTCATAACTGTTATCCTGGGGCCTTTGCACTAGCTGTGCTGCCTGCTTGCAATGTTCTTCTCATTGGCTGACTCCTTCGTACCATGTGATCTAAACTAACAGATTCCTTTCTAAAAGCGGAACTTTCCCTGGCCATCTATTCTAAAGTACCCCAGGTCACCTTCGAACATACCACCATCTTTTAACTTTCTGTACAACACTTATTCCCATCTGATAGATTAGTCTTGGTCAAATGCCATTTATCTCCAGGGCCTAGAATGATGTACTCCATTTATACTTGTTAAATGAAAAAATAACAAATAAATTTTAAGTACAGAAGGCATGAAAATAAATATGCTTACTAGTGAAAACCTTAGATGTACTCTAAGCTTCATTATAATAGCTCAAAATTAATAGTGTAATGTAAAAACAAAACTGTTTTCCTCCCAAATTTCAATGTTTTGCAATTATAAAAAAAAAAAATTGCCATCTGGTTTCCAACGGTATTTTCTCTATAAATACTTCAAAAATAATCTTGTTTTCTCCATCAGACATTTGTTATGCTTCATTTCTTAAGAAAAAAAAAGTCTCTGCTCATTTTCATCTATACACCACAGTAATTCATATCACCACAATACTGTGATCACACAGATACACCCAGATGGCACCTACAAGCAGGAGTGAGGATGAAGCCACACTAATGAAAGCCTCCCATTCCAGCCACAGATCTGGGTAACTAAAAGGCAAGAAGGGAATGTATCCTTCAAGAAGACTCAGGATGGAAACAGTGGATTTGGACTCCTGATTTTAAAGTAGAGGGATGTTAGTATGTTTCAAGAATCACCAAACAATATTGTGGGAAGGAGCCCTTAGACATTCTCTACTTCACAGCCCTTCTTTGAACAGTGAGAAAGGAGATACAGAGAAGGGAAGGGGTTTGGAATAGAAATAGCTGTCACCTGACATATCCACAGCCAAGAACTCTTAATTTTTCCTGGAATATAGTGACAGTTTTGTGAAAAACAACCTGACTCTATGTTTCCATTCATAGTAAGCCACCAAAGTCCAACTAAGAGAAATGTTCATATACAAGAAACCTTGTTTATATATAAAATGTAAATATTAAGTATATACAATTCGGTAAACATGTAGGCCAGGGGTTGGCAAACTTTTTCTGTAAAGGGCCAAAGAGTAAATAATGAGGATCTGCAAACCATAAAGACTATCTCAACTACTCAACTCTGCCAAAGATAATTGGCAGAGCAATGCAAAAGCAGCCAAAGATAATTAATAAACAAATGAGCATGTCTGTATTTCAGTAAAACCTTTATTACAAAAACAGGTAGCAGGTTATATGTGGCAGTTTGCTGACTTCCAAAACAGATGACAATCCTGGTTCACTATCATTAAGATACAGCTTTGGGAGGCCAAGGCGGGAGGATGACTTCAGGCCAGGAGTTCAAGACCAGCCTGAGCAACACAGAGAGACTCCGTCTCTACAAAAACTTTTTTTAAAAATCAGCTGGGTGTTGTGGCATCTCTAAAAAACAAAAAACTAAAATAAAGATAGAAAATAAACCTCTTTGTAGTAGCAGTAATGAGTCATTTTCTTACCTTACAAAGACCCAGTGTATCACAGAGAATTAAAACTCCTAGATTTACAGTTGGTTGTGGAATAATGGAAAAACGTTTGGTCAAGTGCTTAAGAACATGAGCTCCATTTCCATGTCTGCCATTTTAATTTTTTTTTTTTTTTTTTTTTTTTTTTACTTTTTTATTTAAGAGATGGAGTCTCGCTCTGTCGCCCAGGCTGGACTGCAGCGGTGCGATCACAGCCCACTGCAGCCTCCAACCCCTAGGCTCAACAAATCTTCCCACCTCAGCCTCCCAACCCTGCTACAGGCACCATGCCTAGCTAATTTTATTTTAGTTTTTTGTAGAATGGGGTCTCACTTTGTTGCCCAGACTGGTCTCAAATTCCTGGCTTCAAGCAATCCTCCTACTGCTGCCTCCCAAAGTGCTGGGATTATAAGCATGAGCGACCATGCCTGGCCTCTGTCACTCATTGCTGTGCAATCTGGGTAAGTCTTTAACTACTCTGGGCTTTGGTTTCCCAGCAAGAAATGAGGATAATAATACCTTATTACATTCCTAAATCTAGAATAAAGTAATTGCTGTGAAGGTTCTAAACAAATATAAGTGACTGCTTATATTTGTATCCCTCTTGGGTTTAAACAATTTCCATAATAGTTGGCCAGGACTGTGGTGATGGATTTAAATTCATCACTGTCATAACAACTCACTTCAGTTGGTCTCACTTAACCACATCATCATCTTCATCTTCTTTATTTTTTATTTTTTTATTTTTTGGAGACAGTCTTGCTCTGTCGTCAGGCTGGAGTGCAGTGGCACGATCTCAGCTCACTACAACCTCCACCTCCTGGGTTCAAGTGATTCTCCTGCCTCAGCCTCCTAAGTAGCTGGGACCACAGGCGTGCGCCCCCACGGCCAGCTAATTTTTTGTATTTTTAGTAGAGATGGGGTTTCACCATGTTGCCTAGGATGGTCTCGATCTCTTGACCTCATGATCCACCCGCCTCAGCCTCCCAAAGTGCTGGGATTATAGGCGTGAGCCACGGTGCCCAGCCTAATCACATCATCTTCTATCTGGTTGTTCAAGCCAATCACCTGGGAGACATCTAAGAACTCTCTCTCCTTGTTGAATCTTGACATCAAATAACAAAACCTGTTGGTTGGTTTGGTTTCCTAACTCACTCTCCTTTTCTTTCCATTCCTGCTACCCCAGCCCTCAATTTTGCTTGATTTATGACAGTAGTCCCTTACTATTCTCCCTGACTGCAGTCTCAGCTCTTTCCTATCTGGTCTCACGTTATGGCCAGAATGACATTTTAACATAACTCCCTCCTTCAAACCAATTCTCAAGATATTTTCCCAGCTCCTATTGTCTGATGTATAAAATGGAACCTCCTCTACATGGCAGGCATGTAGAGCCCTAAGTGCTGACTTTTGCACTCTTGACTAACCCTTCTTTTGCCACTCCAACTGCAATTTATGCTGTACCATAATGTACCACGTGCGGTTTCCTGTAAAGGCTATATATGCTTTCATGTCTGGGCCTTAGCACACAGCTTTCCTGGTGCCTAACGCACTTTTTCCCTAGAGATCTGTATGACCTGCTTCATGATTTTCTTGACATTTCTTCTCACTTTTTACCTCCTCTGAGAGGCCCTCCCGGACCACTGTCTTCCCAGCTTCTATGCTCTTCATCTTTTGTACCACTTCTACCTCTGGCAGTATGCACACTTTTGTTATTTACTGTCCGTCTCCCCCACTGAAACACAAACTCTGACAGAGCAGGACCTTTGTTTTCTTATGTCTTAATCCCTAGTTCCCATCACAGTGGCTGGCACATGGGAAGCATTCAACCAACAATGGTTGAATAAAAAAATGTGTGGAATGTCCCCTCTGCCTGGAATGTCCTCCCCTGACTCATCAGCCTGAGAAACTCTTATTTATCCACCAAGTCTTGGCTCAGATACAACCTTTGCCATGCAGCCTTCCCTGACTGTCCCACTGAAACTCAGGAGCACTTTATCTGAGCTCCAGCATACTTGGCCGGCATCTCCACTGCAGCTGCCATCTTACTGACCAGACTGTTTGCCTGTCTCTCATTCCCAACTAGAACTGTACCTCTTTGAGGACAGGACTGTGTCTCTTCATTTGTGTGTCCCCAGCTAGTCCAGAGTAGGTGTTAAACAAATGCTCATGGAATGAATACATCAATTTTTAACAGAGCCCTTTTTTTTCTGCAAAAGTACCCCTGACCCACAAAGGGACGGTGTTCATAATCTGGGCTCCACTAACTCATTGGTTAGACCTTGGTGCTAAATTGACCAAACTCTCTAACATCCATACTAATAGTGACCAAGACACAGAAAGAGGAATGGTTCTTTTTGAAATGATAACTTACCCATAATCCTCTAAGGCACATCCCAGCATAAGAAAAGTCAGCCCAATAGCACCACTGAAGGATAATGCCACAAGAGCTGTGAAAAATAAAGCCAAGAGTTAAAGTTCCCACAGTAGAGGTTGTCAGGGGCTAGAGGGTTTGGGGAAATGGGGAGTGACTTCTAAATAGGTCCAGAGTTTCTTTGGGAGATGATGAAATTTTCTGGAATTAGATAGTAGTGATGACTGCACAACCTTCTGAATATACTAAAAACCATGAAATCTTATAGTTTAAAAATGTTAATTTTATGGTATGTGAATCATTTATCAATAAAAATGTTTACAAAAAAAAAAGAAAGAAAAAAGGTCCCAAATTCAAGCAAAAGTAGCAATTTACTCATTTCACTGAGGTTACATTTGACCCCTGTTACAGACTGCATTGTGTGTGTCCCTTTCAAATTCATATGTTGAAACCTTTCCGGCTCCACCCCTCTCACGGTGAGATGCCATTAGGAGGTGGGTCTTTGGGAGATAACTGGCTTCAGATGAGGTCATGAGGGTGGGGTCTCCACGATGGGATGAGTGTCCTTGTAAGAAGAGAGAAAGTAGAGCACATGCTCTTCTCTTTCTCTCCCTCTGTTCTCCAATGTGAGAGCAGAAAGCAGGCCTGCAAACCAGGAAGCAGGCTCTCACCAGATACCAGATATGACTGCACCAAAATTTTGGACTTCCCAGTCTTCAGAACTGTAGAAACTAAATGTTGGTTGTTTAAGCCACCCAGTCTATAATATATTTCTTATAGTAGCCCAAACTGATTAAGACAATGACCCATGTCTGCCACCTTAAAATCATAAGGTATACAAAGGTCTCAAGTAATTCCAATACCTAACCCCTATCCAATGTATGAATTCCCTCTATATTTGTCACCAGAGGGCAGTCAGTCAGTCCACACAACTCCAGTGAAGGAAAACTCACTACCACCCAAGACAGGTTTAATTTAATTCCAACAGTTTCTAAATGTTGAAAGCCCTCCTTCTTTAAATTATATCCAGAACTGCTTCCCTGTAATATATACCTTTGATCATTTTGCCTCCCCTAACCACAGTAATTCAAGTATTTGAAGATTGTTTTCATGTCTTTGTAGGAAACAATTCCCAACTAGTGTCCACTGAATAAAATATTTATTCCCTGTATCTACTGGACACTAGTCTCTGCGGGAGTAGGGATGTATTTGCCCTTGTTGTGCTGCTGAGTGAGAAACAGAGTATCAAGGTTGTTAAAAAATTTTGAGCTCTAAGTCACAAATATGAGTCAAATCTTAACTCTGCCACCATCTGGTCTTATGACCTTGGGTAGAAGCTAAATCTCTGAACCTGATTTCTCACCTGTAAAATGGAAATAATGGTGCCACCTTACTGAGCTTCTGGGAATTAAATGAGATAATCTATGTAAAGTGCTTGGCAAAAGGAGGTAGTCAAATAAATGCTGACTGACTCAAGTATCTACTCATTTTAGCAATGTTCTTTGATAAAAGTAGAAATCAAAAGCATAGGAGACTATCTTATCCAAATTTTCTTCTCAAAAAAGTCCATAATACTCATAATTAGAATTTAATTAATTAAGCTAATGAACATTTTTGATTGCTTCCTTTTTTTTTTGAAGGAAAATTTGTATTTTAATTATTTTTATGTACAGAAAACTCAACAGTGTACATTTAACCCAACTTAGTGGCAAGTTCTTTAGCCTTTGCCTTTTCGAGCTTGGCGATACGAGCCACAGACTTGGGACCCAGGACATTGCCGCCCCAGTGACGGCGGATCTCATCATATCTTCCTTTTACTTGAGAGAAGATTTAGAGAGACTCTTATAGGAAGGTGCCAAAGTGCTTTTTAAAAAACATCTGAAAGTATACAGATGCTAGGGGACAAAGAAAAACTGTCAATTTTAACATATCTTTTTACATTTCCACTCTTTAATGGAAAATGCCCATGTGTGGATGGAAAGCAAATACCACATATTATTTCATTACAGATGATCTTTTCCTGGTGGGCTTTGCTCACCTCCTCTGTGCCTGACCATCTGCAGTAACCCCTCCTCCATGAGGCCTGTCAAAGCTAGGAACTGCAGACCTCTTCCTTCTGTTCTGATACCAGTTTCTCAAGGTTCACAACCATCTTTCTGTTTGATTCTTTTTGGTCTTTTTTTTTTTTTTTTTTTTTCCTCTTTTTTCAGGAATCACATCCTCTGCATCTCTTAAAATTGGAGCTGACCAAAAATCCAATCCCATCTCTCTTTTCACTCCACACACTCCAGCTGAAAACTTACGTTCAACCCAAAGCTCCCAGTATCACAAGGGCCCGGCCACAACTGATGCTCCAGCCCAGAGTAGGTCCTATAGAACTAGGCCTGTACTTCCACCTCCAATCTGGACTTCTCTGCCTTGACAGTCAACAAGAACCTCAAATTCAACATGTGTAACGTGTAAAACCGAACCACTATCCCCATCCTTTAAAGGTCCTATCTTAGAGGGCTGACTCCATAATTGCATTCCACCTTCCAGCGAATCAGTAAGTCAAGGTGACTCAATCTCCCAGACTTCTTAAACTCTCTGCTACAGCCCTGGTGCAGGCCCTTATCCTCTCATTTCTGCCTCTGTGACTCTTCCAATCCATCCTCTACACTTTCAACTATATATATCACTGCTGCCATCCCTTTGCAGTTGCTTCCACAGCCTACAAGTTGTTCTGGCATGGAGGCTCCCCATGGCCTGACTCATTCCTAACTGCCTGTCCAGCTTCAACCCTCACCACTAAGTTCCAGTCTTACTAATGAAGCTTAAGTACCTGAAGAAAAGAAGGCATGTTATTTCACGTGCCCTGCACCATGTCACGTGCTGTCCTCCCCCCTTGGGATACACTCCACCTTCACTCCATGCCTTGCCAAGCGAAGCCATATTGATCCCTTCAGATTCAGTTCAAGCATCGCCTCTTCTGTGAAAACAGTCCTCTCTGTGAAGCACGGGAAATTGATCCCACCTGGATCAGTTTCCTAGGGCTGCCCTTACAAAGTACCACAAACTGGATGGCTGAGAACAACAGAAATTTATCTTCTGACAGTTCTGGAGGCTGGACTTCTGAAACCAAGGTGTCAGCAGCGACACCACACTCCCTCTGAAGGCTGCAGGGAAGCACCCTTCCTTGCCTCTTCCTAACACTCAGTGGTTGCCAACACAGTTGCCAACAATCTTTGGTGCTCCTGGCTTTGTAGCTGCATCACTCCAATTTCTGTCTCCATTTTCACATGGTACTCTCCCTGTATGTCTCCATGTCTAAATTCCCCTCTTCTTAAAAGGACACCAGTCATTGGATTAGGGTCCACCTTAAACCAGTATCATTTTAACTTGCTTATATCTGCAAAGACACTACTTCCAAATAAGATCACATTCACAGGTATTAGGGAATTAGAGCCTGAATATATCTTTTTGGAGGACAAAAATCCAACCTACCATCTCTGTTCTCCCACCGCATCTGAGCACACCATAAACACTCACATAGTAATATAATTATTTCCAGCTCTGTCATCCACCAATAACTTCTCATCTATCTTTGTATCCTAAGTCTCTGGCATACAGTAGTTCCTCAATAAAAGTTGAAGAATCTGTGAAATGCTTCCTTCCCTTAGTCCTTTTCCATTTCGTACTTCCTTTTTTTTCACCACATCACAATTTTCTAACACATTCACATATGGAACATGATCATGATTTGGTAGTTTCTGATCATGTGTAGTAGTGAGACACTACTTTTCATGTTTTCGGCATTGGCTTCAAAAGGATGTATAACACAGTCGACACTCTCCAAGTAAACCATGTTTACTAAACTGATATTGAGTATAAAAGTCAGTCAGAAATAATGATAAAATATGTCTGCCGCTAACATCTCACACACTCGGATAAATTCATAGTGAACAGAGGCGTACTCGTGTATACACATGTTTATAGCAGATATTAACTGGGGATATCTTTGGGTGCAAATTTCAAGGATGATACAAGCGCCAATATAAAAACAAGTCATGCTACTCTATTCGACAGATTAGAAATGGAATGGTTTCCTACCAAAATACAGGAAGCCTTGCAAAAAACCTTTTCCGTCTCACATTGTTCTAAAGCCATACAGATAAGGTACGCGGTGTTTTTATCAACTGCCCCATGCAAAAAACACATACTACACAAACACTACTTTCTTCTCTATGCATAGACGAACAGAGAAAACAAGAAGAAAGCAGTATTAAAATTACACGTAATCTACTCTCCACGACTGCGAGAAACACCGTCCTTCTGGGTGCTTTCCATTGACACCCGCCCGCGGTCAACTCTGCCCAGTTGGAAAAATCATTAGGAAAAAGAGGATTAAGTTTCCCAATGCTAAGAACGCTGGAGACAAAGCGTCCTTTGTAGCAAATAGGAAACTGCGGAGGAGCAGAAAACCGGAGGAAAGGCGTTAGGGTGGACACGTCAAGAAGTGGAAACCCTGTTTAAAAACTCGGGAGGGGTGGAGGGCGCCGCTCTCGCCGAGGGCTCCGCCTGGGCAGGGGTCTGGTGCCGCCACTGGAGGGCAGGAAGGCCAGCGGCCTCGCAAAAAGGGCCGAGGCTCCCCCGAAACGCCGCTCCACCCGCACCCCAAGGGAAGAAGGGAGCGGCCTTCTTCCCGCCGGAGAGGCGGGAAGGGTGGTGAGGCCGTTCCCCAGCGGCGCGCGGAAGGCGCAGCCCCAGGCTTGACTGGAACGGAGGTGGCAACCCCACCACACGACGAGCGGGCCGGGGACCGCGATGTACCTTTAACGCCCGCCATGTCTCCCGAGCTGGGGCCGCGGCTGCTTCCGGCTTCCTGCCACGGCCCGGGCAGCCTGCCCAAGCCAGACCGGGAGTCGCCCAGCGGATCCCGAGCCCGCCCCGGCCACGCAGAGCCCCGCCCCCGCCGGTGCAGAACCCCGACCGTAGCTCGCAAACGCAGCGCCTGCTGGTCCAGACCCCTCCCCGACCACTCAGAGTCCCGCCCCCGCCGGTGCAGAACCCCGCCCCCAGCTCTCAGAGGCCGCGCCTGCTAGTTCAGACCCCGCCTCGCTACTCAGAGCCCCTCCCCTGACGGTACAGAGCTCCTCCCCCAGCTCGCAGAGGCAGCGCCTGCGGCTCCAGACCCCGCTACCGCTACTCAGAGCCCCGCCCCTGATAGTGCAGAGCTCCTCCCCTAGCTCGCGGAGGCCGCCCCTGCTGGTCCCGCCCTATCCCTCACCGGCCCAGAATTCCGCCCCCAACTCTCAGAGGCCGCCCCTTGTTGGTCCCGACCCCGCCCCCGCCACTCAGAACTCCGTTCCTGCCAGTCTAGAACTCTGCCCCCAGCTCGCAGAGTCCAGCTCCAGCCCTAAGACCCCACCTGGCCCCACAAAGCTTTCCCAGAGTAACCCCAATCCAGTGCCCTGGACCCTACTCCTAGATCCTGAGCCCTCCGGGTAATCCTCAAGTCCGTTCCATTTGTGGGCTGGGACCTTGGCTCCGCCCGGACCTCGGGCCCAGAGTCTCTCCAGGGCAGCTCAGAACGCAGTGCACGCAGCGGGGGATCCTCCCTAAGCCTTCCTGAGAACGGAGATGTAGAAAGTGGAGAGAGGGAGGAGAAAAGAGTGGAAAAGTTGCAGTCGATGGGAGAGGGACACCGACTCACTAACCAGTGTTATGTTCCCTGAGCTCCCAAGTGCGTGCTTGTGTGCGAGTGTGTGCCTGTCTGCCTTCACAGGACTGTGGAAGGGGAGGAGCGGGGTACCAGAGGACAGGCCCCTTAGGAAACACATCTCGTTAAGAACTTGATATTTGCATAGGTTTGCTTTGCTTAATAGCAACGCTTTACTGAAACCAGCGGGGTTTTTCTTTACTCCCTGGCTTATTTGTAGAGACGAAGACCATATAAGCTTTTATGTCCGAAGCTTTCATGAACCTTAAAAAAAAAAAAAGCTATTATTTTTATTTTTGTGCCTTGGGGCCTCAAAGTTTGCAGTTTTTAGATCTCTGAGAGCCATTGTGTACTTATCTTACAGGAATGGAGAGTTCTGTTTTGGCAAGAGCAATCTAGAAGATCATTGAAACAGTCTGGTCCAAATGCTTCACTTACATTTAAGGAAAGAGGTGCAGAAAGGGTAGGACCTGCCTGTCACGCAGCTCTTTGGAGGAGGTTGGATTCTGGGCCACTTGCCCTCATTCTGGCTGAGATCCACTCTACCTGATGGTGTGGTCCCCCTTCTCTCGCTTTTTCTGTTTTCAAAAGGACTGAAAGACAAAGGAATCTGTAGAAACCTAGCTTCCCCTGGCTACCTGAGAAGTATAAATTCTCACCACGATCACGTTTCAGGATCCTTGCTCAGTTTACTTTTTCAAAATTGCACATAGAGCATGTTATTGTTTCAAGAAATGTCTATTTGTTGATTCAGTGGAGTATCTTTCTGTCAGTCAGTTTATTTTTCTAGCTCCTCTCATTTCTCCTCATAGACGGATGGCACACTCACTGAAAACAGCATTGTAATACCTGACTCACTGCAGATGCTTGGAGATCCCGTACTACACGGCACTTTTTACTTTGGAGCCTTCAATCTACTCAAGAGCATTGGCAGTGTATGCCACTTTGGTTTAAGGATTATTTTGAGCTAAAGGCAATTAGGAAGAAGCAAATAGGTACAAGGTACTAGAAAAGCACTCTGCCCTCCATTTGCCAAAAAGCAGGATATAAGTTTACAAAGGTGTACCTCCTACCTGCTCTACCAGGAAGGACAAAGATTAATCACCAGAGACAATTGTAGACCTCTGTCAGCCTGGAGACAACACAAGAAAAATCTGCATGATTAACTTCAGTATTTAGCCTTTATCTGCAACTGGTCTCCCATATATTTGTCTTCCCACAATTTGCTGCCCCTAGAGACTCAAGGTCCTTTATCTTGTCATTTCTTTAAAAATTTATTGTTCCTTGGCTAGGATGCTATATAAGCCCAAGTTCTAACCAAACCTTTGAGTTGCTCATCTCTGTGTATTCCCATTTTACCTACATGAACAATGCACCTGTTGATAAACTTGCTTTACTTTTGTTCGCTCATCTGTCTTTGGCCGGTCTAATGCACAAAGACCCAGCTGAAGAACCTAAGATAGGTAGAGGAAAATATTCTCCCTCCTCTACAAGAGCTTGGTTCCCTATCATATTATTTCTTTCTTTTTTTTTTTTTTTTTTTTTTTTTTTTTTTTTTTGAGACGGAGTCTCGCTCTGTCGCCCAAACTGGAGTGCAGTGACCGGATCTCAGCTCACTGCAAGCTCCGCCTTTCGGGTTCACGCCATTCTCCTGCCTCAGCCTCCCGAGTAGCTGGGATCACAGGCGCCCGCCACCTCGCCCGGCTAGGTTTTTTGTATTTTTTTAGTGGAGACTGGGTTTCACCGGGTTAGCCAGGATGGTCTCGATCTCCTGACCTCGTGATCCGCCCGTCTCGGCCTCCCAAAGTGCTGGGATTACAGGCTTGAGCCACCGCACCCGGCCCATATTATTTCTAATACCTGTTAGAGCACTCAAGGGAACCTGTGTATCAGACAAGCCCTGGAAGTCTGTGGTTTTTAGCTCTCTTCGTGTAGTGCTAAGCTACTCTCATGGGGAAGATATTCTATGGGGTTAAATTTCCCTCATTCCCCCTTCCATTTCCAACCACCCACTCTGTCTCCAGAGAGCCTAAATAGGGTTTGCGGGAGCCTTCCATGTCAGCCTGACTCCAGTCCCACAGAAGATAAGTGATTTTAGAGAAAACTGACAACACGTCAGAGGCAGGGTTTGGTTTGAGCACCCTAGGCTCAGGAGTAAGATCCTGGAAGGTGGTATGAAAGAATAAGTTGAGATGCTTGCCCCAGGGTAATGTCTGGAATTTTTAAAATGCTGGGACGGTGTTTGTCTTGAACAAGTTTTCTGCCCATGCCAGCTGTCCTTTCTAGGTTACCAAACACCTTAAAGAGAAAGTTAGCTATTTTGCCATAGGCTTGAACCATCTGAAAAAAATCTGCTTTTCTTTTGCCTGATGTTGCACTGAAAAAACTGTTCTTCTACTTACTCCTTCCACATTTTCTCAAGAATAAAAGAGTCACCAAAAACAGAAAGTAAAACCCTAAAAACCAAATCCTTATCCCCAACTTGCTATTGATATGTTACTTGAATGTATAAGATCTGTAACCTCTGCCATGTTGCCTAGGACTACAGTGGACTTACTGGGATGAATTTTAATATTCTCTCCTTGCATTCAATAATCTCACATGATGACCTAGGTTTTATTGTCTCTATCTTACAGATACGAAAACAAGCTCCCAGTAACCAGTGAATAGGGAAGCTGAGATTAAGTCCCAAACTGTTCAACTCTAAAGTCAGATGGTCAGCACTTGTACTGTTCCCCACAGTAGATTTTATGCACTAAGAAGCAAGAATTCTTGTAGTAATTAGAAATAACAGTAACCTCTATGCTTCACAGGGCATCAAATCCATTCACTAACTTAATTTTCTCCAACATATCTATTAGCATCTTGCATACAGTATACACAAAATGTTGGCTGAATTAACAAATATTAATAAGTTTACCATACACAGTATCATCTCTCCCTATCCTCAGAAAAAAAAAAAAAAAAATGTAGCCTCAAACTTCAGCTCTGGGTAAATTTCTCCATGCTTTAGCTTCCTGAGGTAGGATTTACAAAACCCTGTCCCTCAGAATCTTTGGGGGAATTAAATGAGAAAAAATATATATATATAAAACATATATATATATATATATATAATGACACCTAGGGCAGTGCACACAAGATAAATGCCAGGATGTTATATCTACACTGGGACAGGCTTGCAAGTCAGTGCATAAGTTAAATGCAAGAATGATGCAACACTAATTGAAATCCGTAAATGTTGGTTTTCCTTCCTAATGCTCAGTCACTACTTTTTTTTACATAGCTGTTCCCTTTACAGAAACTACAATGCAAACCTCTTTGCCATTTTAGGTAGACAGATCTCTGTAAACCCAAGGAGATAAGGAATAAGGACTAGGGTAAAAGTAACTTTGGGTTGCCTTTTCCTACTTGTTTTTATTCACTCCCTGGAATATGAAGTTTCCATGTAATTCCAGCTCCAATACCCACCTACAGTGATATACTTTGTCTTATTTACTATCAGTAACAATAACAATAATTACTATTTAGTGAGTACCCACTTGTTCAGAGTTTATATACACAGTTCTTAATTCCTCCATTGCAGGGTTGTTAGAATTCTGTTTTACAGGTGATAAAATTAAGACTCAGAGAGTTCAAGAAACATGTCCAATGTAAGAGTCTGTAAGGCTCAGCACAGTGGCTCATGCCTGTAATCCCAGCACTGTGGGAAGCTGAGGCTGGAGGATCACTTGAGGCCAGGAGTTCAAGACCATCCTGGGTGACACAGCAAGACCCCATCTGAAAAACAAACAAAACAAAACAAAAAAACAAGCATGGTGGCTCTTACCTGCAGTCCTAGCTACTCAAGAGGGCTGAGGTGAGAGGATCACTTGAGCTCAGGAGTTAGAGGTTGCAGAGAGCTATGACAGACCCACTGCATTTCAGCCTAGGTGACAGAGCAAGACTCTCTTGTTTAAAAAAAAAAAAAAAAAAAAAATCTATAAGTGGAAAAACTGGGATTTAAACCCAGTCTTTTAATCTCAAACCAACATGTATCACTATTCCCAAAAACCATGATTTATCTTTAGAATAATCAAAATCTGCTACTTGAGCTAGCTTCCCTGATAGGTGTTTCCAGCAGGGAGACTGACTTGTTGCTGCAATAGCTATTTCTGGAATTCATCTTTTTTCTTTTGTTGTTGTTGTTGTTTTAGTGAGGTGGAGGTGAACCATTCCTGCAGTTACTGCATTACCAGGCTGATGTGTGGAATGGGTGGGGGAAACTTCTATTCCATCTCCCTGCTCCAAAAAAATCCATTTAAAATATTGTTCATGGATAGAAGACATATCAGATGTTAAACTGATAAAATTAGATGCTACAGTTATTTTAGCCAAAAGGCCAAAAAGCAATGGGAATTCAACTTTTGTGCTCATTCCCTACACAGATTGTGTTTCATTCACGGCATTAGGATTCAACTTGAACATTCTTCCTCACGTAGACAGTACAGTGATGGGTCAAATGCTTTTGAATGACAGCATTTGTTTCCAAAGAACTAAAATATCTGAGACTTTGTTTCTATGATACAGTCCCAGACTTCCAGGTTCAATCCTTTTGCCTCAATATACAGATTAATTTTTTTGAAAATCCTTTAATTTTCTGGCTAGGAGACCAGTATTTCTATGCTATTTCTTTTTGAAACATATATCGTGTAGCATAATCAAAATCATGTGTGCGTGTGTGTGTGTGTGTGTGTGTGTGTGTGCTGGGGCAGGAGGGATTAAGTATAAATCCAGAAATCCTGTCAGATGACATTTTGGTGCATGCTTTTCGTATTCTCTCCTCATAACTTTCCTTAAAAGTAAATCATGTCAGAAGGTGGCATTCAAGCTCATCATTGTATTCCTACAAGTACCCAAATAACTTGGATTTCCACAAATATTTTTGAACCTTTTAATATACATTACAAATATTTTAGACCAATCACATTTTGTTGTAACATATTTACAAAACAAAAAATATATTACAATAAATATGATGAAACAGTGAATCTGATCAACAACAAGCTTTGTCACAACCAGCTATTTAAAAGGAATGCAAAAACCTGTTGGTCTGCATATATTAAGAGTTTTGAGATAAATAGGGTTCCAGAATTATAATGTATCCGGAAAAGAGATGTGGGGGGAAATCCCCAAATTTAAGTTAAGTAAGATTCTTTCTCATTGCTAATTACATAATGTTTAATGATGTTTTAAACTGTGAACATTGATGAATTATCGAAACATGATACAAAGCTAATGTAGTTCTATCATTTCAAAATATGTGACATCCACAGAATATCCTTTTAATTGTTATTATATACTGTAGTTCACACAATATCTACAAATGTGAATGAGGAAAAAAAACAGGTCACAGCAACATGTCTCACATTCCAATTTTAAATAAGACAAGCACATACTGGATCAAACATTATTTTATAATACGTTAATAAATAACATCTAGTTTGTTATGGTTACCTTGAACAGTTTATAACTGTATATTTAAAAAGAGAACATTTTCTTTGAGTTTCACATTGTCAGTAAAAGGTAAAATAAATAATGAACTTTAACAAACAAACAAACGAAAAAAAAAAGAGAGAGAGAAAGAGATCTATGCAGAACCTAAAGTATTTTTGACATGCCGCTTTTCCGGTATAGCTTGCCACGAGAAAATTAAAACAAAAACAAAAAATGATTGTCTTTTCAAAACAACTTTTAAAAGCTTTTCACAACATTGAGCATGAACCTTTGAAGATTAGCATGAAAATCTTTTTGCCCATCTGCTTTGCGCATATATATATGTATGTATAATGCACATTGTATATGTGCACACAAAAGAGATCTACTAAAGTCACAGAACAGCAAACTGCTTACCCCTTAAAATGAGAACCAGCCAACACACTGATCTAATCCAGCCAGTCTAAGATCTGGAAAGCTTTCATTCTTGCTTTGCTTTCACAAATGTCCCTGTATGAATGTTGTTCCTGTGGATCCCCAACTACTTTTAAAACAATAAAGTCCACTGTAATAATCCAATGGGTCTAGATTTGCCTTGTGGGGAGGTGGGACCTGGTTCCTCAGAGCAGATACTGACAAGGCATCTGACTGGGTCTGCAGGTGAGTGCAGCTCTCTGTGATCGTGCCATTTGCATAACTCCTATTCAGTGTTGCCTTCTATTCTCTTACCACAACCGCTCACAAACCTAGAGAACACTGAGTCCATACTAGATATTGGCCCTGATAAATTGTGAACAGGCCAAACTACTTTACCACCTGTTTCCAGCTAAGAATGTTTTCTCGGCTAAACAAAAGAAGCGCATTAAGCCTTACAGCAAAACTAGATGTTTCATTTAAACCAGGTTTAGAGTTGTTATAGTAGTAAGACTTTTTATTTAATTAATCCCAGTTTTCTAAAGGGAAAGAAGAGTAGCAGCCCACTTTCCTAACCAGGAATAAAGATGTCGGCATCTTCAGAGTCCCTATTTTCTTTAGCCAGCATTTTCATTCATTTTTAGCTTAGTCAGAAAGTTGGTGGTAATCACTGGACTGTAGTTTAATCACTGGACTATTATCACTCCCCACAATTCAAGTTCCTTTATATTTGTTAGTCCTCTTGACCAAAAGACATTTACAGTATTATGCTAAAGGCCTTAGTAAATTTTTACTTAAAAAAAAATACTTGGTCTTGTTCTTTGAGTCTGCATAAAGCCACTGCTCAAATTATATCTTTCCAAGAAAAATCTAGGAACCATTAAACCATCATATAACTCTATTATCATAACTGTTGCTCATTAATCCTATTCTCAGACAATGTGATGGGTGTTACGCCTTCATGGGTGGTGGCCTCTGTTTTCCATTTCCCCTGGTAGAATGCTGAGTGGGCTCCCCACAGGGCAGGGAGGAATGCAGTGGTTCCGCAAGGTCATCTGACTAGAAGTTCCTCTCATGCTTTGGATCTTTTATGGTGGGAACTTTGAGAAACCAAACATCCACATTCCTTATCGATGAGAAATTAATTCATGAGTAACTTAACGGTTTAGTACTGAAAACACGTTACTGGAGTTTTTGGTTCATCTGCAAAAACCTCAGAATTGTGACACACACTAAGCATTAGCCCAGGTCTGCAGCAGGGATGGAAAAGCTCCTGAATTAATATAAGGGCTTTTGGCCTTGGTTTTCAAATTCAGACCAGGCATCATTGAGCTCCATGAAAATCATCTTTGCGTATTGCTCATAGGGTTGCCCAGTAGCCTGCAGAGAAAACAAAAGCACACATTAGATACCACAGACCAAAATGTTATTGATATTGAATTTTTCACTGCCAATATATGGATTCTAAGTAATTGAAATGTTTTTCTATTTGGCCAATTTCTACTTTTCAGCCTAATCTACTTTATCTGACCCAAATTACTATAACCTCCCCATAATGCCCTCCCCCTAGAAATGCACAAGGGTAGTAGTAATCTGCCAAGAAGCAGACAACAGAGAGCTTATCGGGCAGCAAAAGATGTATCTCTGTTCTCCAGAAGTATCTGCCAAATGACAAAGGTTCTTGACAGCCCATCTCCACTGACTGTTTTTAACTCCCATTTTCCCGTTTCTAAAACGTTCTTTGAGAGTCATAATGGGGCATACAGTTTGTGGATTTTTCTGGGCTCTTGTTTCTCCTTCTCTTTTGATTCATCAAAATTCAAGCACTACCATTGCTTCTCATTAATTCTTCTTTCCAGACTAGTACAAAAACAAAATGTAGAGAGATGAAAATCAAATGTATCAAATTCAAGCCTGTGTTCCCAAGTGGCACTTTGATCATAGCTTCATGTCATATGACCGGTATAGTCTATGTGACAGCAAGATGACTCACTTCTTTCTGAATGTTTCTATGTATTATACGATGATTTCATTTGGCCATGAGTTAGTTGAAGTTTCTGACAAGGTAGAGCCTTAGATGTATATATACTTCAATGAAGACATAAACTGACATAATCAATATAGTGATAATCAAGACAGTGGCAAATTTAATTCCATTTTGAATATTTTATTGATTCTCACAAATTTTACCAACTACATTCTAAAGCTTTTCCATTACTGTCCTAGCTAACCATACTGTTTTATCTCTAAAGGAAAGAAGTTTTCTTCTGTCCAGCTCTTAGCCTGTCCTTACTATTGTAAGTCAGGACACAATTTACTTTCTCTTTTCTTTTCTTTTTCTGGAGATGGGGTCTCATTCTGTTGCCCAGGCTGGAGTACAGTGGAGTGATCTCAGCTCACTGCAGCCTTGATCACCCAGGCTCAAGTGATCCTCCTACCTCAGCTTCCCGAGTGGCTGAGACTACAGGCTCATGCCACCACACCAGCTAATTTTTGTATTTTTTTTGTAGGGACGGGGTTTTTTCATGTTGCCCAGGCTGGTCTCAAACTTGAGGCCTCAAGCAATTTGCCTACCCCAGCCTCCCAAAGTGCTGGGTTTATAGGCATATGCCACCGTACTCAGCCATAATTTACTTTTGAGCCCTAAAAATTAATCCCTGGGTAAATCTTACTCTCTCTAAATAAGCTCCTGTAATATATAGTTTGATATCTTCTTTCTCATTTCATAAAATATAACTATTTGTTTAAATATCTGATTTTAGCCCATAGACTTAATTTTATTAAAAATAGGTCATATCAACCAGCACATTTAAAGTAAAACACATACTCATCATAAGATAATGAAGCAAGGACCTGACAAGTTACACAACAGGGCAGGTTATACCCACTTTATCTGGGTGCACCACCAGGACAGCCTTCCTGTACACCTTCTTCACCTGCTCCGGTGTTACCAGGTCTGCCATGCCAACTGGTTTCCACTTGGTCTCCCCAGCCCACAGCACAGTATGCATCGTGGAGAGAAGGGCTCTGATATTTCTTTCTTTACCTTCAATCCATTCCAGAATCTGTAAACACGAAAAGAATTAAGAAATTCAAATGCTTAATTACTACTTCAGAAGGTTTCCACTAGGACTGTAGAACCCCTCTGCTCCAGCAACATCAAAATACTTAGGGCAACCTATATAATCCAGGCTATTTCCTCCACCTGAAATGCTTCTCCTCCTTAACCTCCTACCTTGTCTTCCTGGTTAACTCTATCACCCTTCAAAAGCCTGCTGAGAAATTTCACACTGTTAGACTTTGCAAGTTTGATTTCCTTTCTCTCCCATCCCTACCCTCAGAGTTACACTCAACACAAACTCCATGAGGGTAGATACTGCACTCAATAAGTAACCATTAAAAAAGGGCCAAACTTCTCTGGGCTACTCTACCTTAAACATGTTTTTACCATAATATGTGCCACACTTTATTGTAACTGTGTGTTTGTCTTTCCCTTCCATTAGGCAGAACTGTTTGAGGAAAAGTATTATTTCTTATATATCACTGTATCTCAGAACCAAATAATAAACCTGGTGCAGAAGAGCTCAAAAAGGCTTGTTACATTAATTGATCCATTTAGTCATTTATTTGAACTATGAACATTCACAGTTTGATCAAATAAGGTGATTAAGTCAGAGGGATCATAAAACTGTATCAGCATTGAATACCTAACAGGAGTTCGGCTAAGTGAGTGTTGCTGGATGAATGGTTCAGTCACGTTAATGACAGCTACTCTCCCAAACAATTACATACCCTGTACCAATTAAATAATCAAACATGGCTTAAGTGAAATAAACAGCTTTCTTTTATAGGAAACTGTCCGAGTTTGCCTAATAACAAAGGTTTTTGAGATGAAGCACAGAGTTTTTGGAAGAAATATTAAGCTTCTGTGACATTGGGTGGAGTGAAAAACATGCAAATGAAAGATCCTACATTGTACTAAAAAATGTATCAAAGAATCTAAGTTATATTAGATGTATATTACATACATCTGCAACAAATCTGTCAGGAAATTATACAGAACAGTGGTATATGTTTTCAGAATGTGTTAAGATTGACTTGCCGTTCCAGTACTGGTTTTGCAGATGCCTTAATACAAAGACAGATTACATCCTCCTCTTTCAGTTTGTTATAGTGTCAGCATAGTTAGTATTTTGTCACATAGGAACTCAACCTCTCCATCTGTGAAGAACCTTACAATTCTCTTGATCTTTACAAACTCTTCCAGACCTCATACCACTCATCAACATAACCACCCTCTATTTCCCAGCTAATCTGCATCCACCTGTCCATACAACATCTTCATCTGTGAAGTTATGTGATTTTTCTTCAGCTGTGAAACAAAGGGGTTAGATTTGCTGATTTGCAAACTTAAAAAAAAAAAAAACAATGCTGAAACATACTAAAACAGTATGTTGATTTGAGGAAAAAAGTATGTTGATTTGATTTAAGGAAAATCCTCAAATCTAATTTTACCTAGACCTCCAGAATCAAAAAGAGATAAAAGTAGAACTGCTTGGGTTAAAAGTAGAGAGAGACAATGGGGAAGACGGGAGCCACACTTCCCTCGGCCTTTCTCTCCTCTACCTTCCAAACCTCCAGGTCTAATGTTGCAGGAATTGGTAAGTCTCAGATACGTAAATATTTCTCTATCAGTAGAGAAAAGATCCTGGGGGCTTCAGTCAATCTGGTTTAATAAAAAAGCTCTCAAGGCAGAAACAGAATATATAAATAATGCATTCTTCTTACCAGCAAATTTTAATGACTCATCTTTAGAACGTGAATGCCATCTGAATAACAAAATCACCTCTTAAAAAGTGCCAACTGCTCATCTGAACAGGCAAACAAAAGAAATCTATATTGCCATACCATGGAATAACATTTATTTTATTAAAGAAATTAAACAGTGTGTGCAACCTCCTCAAAGCTACTTTGCTATTAAAGGGAATAGCTGTACTCAAATCACAACTGCAAAGACCAAATAGAGTGACCACCAGAAATCTAATACCACGCCTTCTATAGGTGATATGGTCCGAATGTATGTGTCCCCCCAAAATTCCTATACTGAAATTCGAATTCCTGAGGTGATGATATTAGGAGGTTAGGGCTTC
Source organism: Piliocolobus tephrosceles (assembly GCF_002776525.5). Lineage (NCBI taxonomy): Eukaryota > Metazoa > Chordata > Mammalia > Primates > Cercopithecidae > Piliocolobus > Piliocolobus tephrosceles. The sequence continues at coordinate 156,753,279 of NC_045434.1, forward strand.
CTATTGGGAGGTGATTAGTTCATGAGACACATTTCTTATAAATGGGATTAGTGCCCTTATGAAAGAGGCCTGAGCAAGACCTCTTTCTTCTGCCTATGAGGACACAGAGAAAAGACCACCATCTATGAACAAGGAAGATGGCCCTCACCAGACACCAAAATGGCTGGCACCTTGATCTGAGACTCCCAGCCTTCATAACTATGAGAAAAAAAAAATCCTGTTGTTTATAAGCCACCCCATTTATCATATTTTGTTATAGCAGCCTGAATGGACTAAGACAATAGGTTAGTCTTGTGCTGATAGCTCCATACACATGACTTTATCACATGACTTTGTCATACAGGATAATCAAGATGTGTCAGGGGCCTCACTCACCTTTAATTTCTCAGGATCCATTTCCTTAGCCATTTCCTCCTTTCTCATCTCAGCTATTGTCCGAGGCCCCTTTTTGTCTTTGTGAGCATTGAAACCTTGACCAGAGAGTAGGTCTTCAAAATCAGCTGCTTTTTGTTTCCCTTCTGCAATATAATGTTTGAAAATCATTATAATTTTCATTCTTAAACATAATGCTGTATCATTATCTCACAGCATCTGGGGTCTTCAAGGTGTTTTTAATATGCATTCAGTCCCTTAACCCTCATGCTTGCTTACCCTGTGAGTAGGGTAAGAGACTCTTGCATCCATTTTACAGATGATGAAAATGAATCTGTCCAGAATCATATAACATATATGTGGCAAGGTTAAAACTGGAGGTTGGTTCATGAAGCCAAATCAAATTCCATCTCCACTGTACCTTCTCTTTAGATGAGGAGACTCATTATCCCTCCAGATTATAACTAACTCATATCAGTGTTGGCACTGGGATCTGGGTTTTGGTAGTTGAAATCCACGCATGCTACCACTTTCCTGCCCCTATTCTGTTGATATTTTAGTCAGTCACTTTGCTCTTTCTCTCCAAGTCTGTTGTAGCCTCATAATCTTTCTCAATTTGGTTGGACAGGCAGCCAAGCATGGTGGCTAGGAACAAAGAATTTGGACCCCAACTCTCCAGGTTTGAATTCTAACTCTGCCACATAATAGTGATGTGACCCAGGCAAGTTACTTACTATCTCTATTCCTCAATTTCCTCATCCATAAAATGAGGATGGTGTTAGGAACATTACTTACCTTATGGAGTTGTTGTGAAAATGAATTAGTTAACATTTAAAATGCTTAGAACAGTTCCTGGCTATCTAAATGAGTGTTAAAACAAAATATCAGTCCATACAGTCAATTCAAATCAACCAAAATCAGTTGGTTGAGTTGAAAACCATTTGCTATCTCTATGCTATAAGATATACACACACCTGCACTTGCACACACTGAAATGTAAGTGCTCTGAAACTAGGGAGTTTGTTTCTTGTTTACTGCTGCATCCTCAATGTTTTCTACACTGAAGATGCTCCATAAGTATTTGCTGATTGAAATCACTCACCCCACATCTATCTACTCAAAATAGGAAGGGAATTGACATGACTCTATGGAACTGTCCAGGAAATATCCCTGGTAGTCAAGAACAAACATGATGTTACATACCCCCAACAACTGAATTCCTAACATGTTGGTGTTGTGAGAAGCACTTGTGTTCTAGCCAATAGAATGTAGCAATAAAGGGCAGGGGTTCTGGAGCCAAACTGCCAGGGTTCAAATCCTGACTCTGTCACTTATAAGCTGTATCAACTTAGGAAATTACTTCATCGATCTGTGTCACAGGTTCCCCACCTATGATATGTGGTTGGTTTTGCAGATTATAAGAAATAATATGGGAGTCCCCCGACTTATTCACAGGGGGTATGTTCCAAGGCCCGCAGTGGACACCTAAAACCACAGATAGTACCGGACCCTATATACACAGTACTTTCTTTGATCTGATAACCGAGATGGCTACTAAGTGACTAATGGGTGGGTAGAGAACACAACATAGATGTGCTGGACAGAGGGATGCTTCACATCCTAGACAAGATGGAGTAAGATGGTGTGAGGTTTCATCACACTGCTCATAAAAGTACACAATTTAAAATGAATGAATTGCTTACTCCTGGAATTTTTCATTTAATATTTTCAGACTGCAGTTGACCTCAGGTAACTGAAACTGCAAAGGATAAAACCACAAATAAAGGGGGATGACCATACATGAAAAATGCGTAGGATAGCACCTGGCATACAGTAAGGACTCAATAAATGTTAGCTACAGCTACTAGGAAGAGCAGAAGAATTGCCTTTCCATGTTCCATAGAGAGAAAGTCCTGTTCCCTCACCATGTTCCTATGTACTTCATTGCAGAGTCTGACAAAATCAACTGAAATATAAAATGTACCAAAATAGGCTTTTAATAAACTCAAATCTAACCATCCCTCCTATGCAAAAATATTACTTTTCACTCATTGTCAGGATCCTATCCAAAGTATCCTCCAGCCTCAGGTATTGGCACCATCATAGGTACCCCACTGATCTCAGGAATCCACCAAACAGAGCATAAGAAAGACCAAGTGTTCCAAGACACATACAGTCCTCTAATTGGGACCAAAGAGCAAGTATAACCAATGTGCTTGAAAGATTCCCCAACTTCTTCTTCTACCTCCTCTTCCAAAGGAATAACAGCTTTCAGATCCATCCACCTCTCCACTCACATCCCTTCAACATTCATTTAGTGCCTACCCTGTGCCAAGCATTATGCTAGGTGCTAATGATACCATGGCAACTAAGACACAGTCCCTGCCCTCCATGTGGTTTCAGTGTGGAGAGAAATGGACAAGTGAGCCCACAGTCACAAAATGGTATAAAAGTTAGAAGCGTAGTCAACCCAGGAGGCTCCAGGTACAGCATTGGGGGTAGGGATCATGTTGTGTCTCTACAACTATAAGATTTCCTCAGAAACTACTGAATTGAAACTACCCAGAAACTACTGTCACCTTCAGACATACACATTCAGGCAGTGTGACAACACAGACAGGCTGCCCTATAGCTAGGCCCCATACCATCATCCTTACCCAAATTACTTGATCCTTTCCCACGTTCGTTCTGGCCCCCAGGCATGGCCGAGAAGCTCACATTGTAGTTGGGTCGGTTCTGGGGAGAGGAGTGGGGCATGCTGGGCTGAGGCTTCGGCTGTGGCTGCTGCCAGTTGTAGGCACCTCCCTGCTGCCACCCGCCACCCATAGGCTGGGGAGATGCCTTCTGTGGCGAGCTGAGAGGTGGGAATCCTCCACCCAATCCAGTTGGTGTGGTGGGTTTGCTGGCAAATGAAGAACTACCTAAAGAAAAAGAGATAGAGAAGGTAAAACTATATTGAGTGGCCTCTAACTCTTGTGTCTTCAGATATTGTTTGCAGTGGCTTTAGTAGCCATTCCCTTGACTGATAGCATAAGTAATCTTCCTAATATAGATAAAGGAATTGCAAGCATACATATTATTTCCTTAATCCCCACGACGACACTTTTAGGTCTGTTTTAATGGCCTCATTTTTCCTTCAGATGAACAAACTGCAGGTCAGAGCAGTTAAGTGATTTTCTCAGAGGCACACAGCAGGTGGCTGAGCTGACACTTGATTCTGGATCTTTGCCTCCAAGTCAAAAGAACCCTGGCTCTTCCCACTGTGCCATCCTTCCCCACCCTTCCATCTTCTAAGCAGATTCTACTTTTTTCACTAGAATAAAATGTTTTTAAAAACTACTAAATGACAAGAATGGGGAATAAAACAGAGTAAGTCCACTCATTAAGGTGCTACTTAAACTTCAATTATTAGGATTAATCACTTTTTGTTATAAAGCATGGTTAGTGCCCAAGAGTAAATAAAGATGTTTTGAAATTTCACAAGTAGGTTTTAATTTCATACTACTTGCATTTCATTCAAGGAAAGCAAAAACAGTCAACATTCTGATAACTTTAAACAGGACAAAGGATCTTATTCAAGCTTTAAAAATGATGTTATTTTGTGCCAGGAATTTAAGTAGAATCGTGATTGCACAATCTCCAAACTTTTAAGCACTCACTGCATAAAAGCTGGGTTATGTCCAAAATATGAAAACCAGCTGTGACTTGCATTTAAAGAGGTAAAATGAGAAACTGAAATGTGATGATCCCTAAAGACCCTTTCATGTAATAGTCTAAAGGAACAACAATAAAATAACTAATATTTACATAGCTCTTTATTAACAATAAAATAACTAATATTTATATAGCTCTTTATAAACAAAATGTGTTTATGTACATTATTGCTCAGATCTACACAACACTCTTAGGAGGTAAGTAGTATCACTGGCCCCACTTTAAAGATAAGGAAATTAAGGCTCAGAGAGGTTTCCTGATATGCTCATGATCACACGGCTAATTAATGGAGCTGGGATTAGACTATGCACATCCTACCTCCAAATGTCATGTTCGTTTACTGCACTCAGTAATCCTTAATTCCTCTCCTAATTGCTGAGCCTTTCACTATAACTCATCCCTTAGTATCTCTTCTTTCTGTAGATACTTTCCCTATTCTGATCCTGGGACTCCACTTTCCTTCCCTACTGGAAATGTATCATGATCACTGGACTTACCATCAATCTGAGTTTGAGTCTCAGCTCTATCATTCATTCTTGCATTTGTTCTTCATTCATTCATACATATATACACTAATTCACCCCTATTTGGTGAGCATTACCAAGTGTCATGTACTATGCTGGGCACTAAGAATATAGCTGAAAACAGGACACAGAGAATCTTTCTATATCTCTCTTCTAAAGCTGGGTAAAAAAATCGCACCCCTTTGAGCCTCAGTTTCTTCATCTGTTTAATCAAAACTATGTCTGTATCACAGGTATACTGTAAAGACACAACTATATGAAAGTATTCCACAATTAAGCAAACAAAGAGATGTTATATATTATAAAATAATGTAAGCTCATATGCTAATAAGCCCATGCCTAGTACATCTTTAGGGCTCAATAAACACTTGGTGATAGGAAAATGTAATGACAGGGCTTGTCTTTAAAGTTGTCATTGCCCCACTCATTCCATAACTAGGAGTATGAAGTCCCTCTTCCTATGTCCTGGAGCCTTCCTGCCAAGAGCACAGGAACATACACTTAAGATTTGGTATTCATTCTATACTGGGGTTTCATTTTACATTTAAGGAAGCTTACTTTGTTCTGAACATATATGTTTTTTATTTTAAAATTTGGTAAATATGGAAAAGCCTAAAGAACTAAGAAAACCTTGCCATATGCCTACCATACTGTCAGTTATTCATTCATTTAGGAAACACTATTGAGCATCCTCTAGATGCCAGGCTGCAGATACAGTGGTGAAAAAGCAGATGCTGACCCCGCACTCATGGGGCTCATCAACATTGCAGGACTCTCTGATGTCTACCCTTCTAGAATATTTTCTCCCTATGCTCAGCAAGTCTAATTGTTAATGCAATTGAAGCAGATAACTGACAGAAAAACAAAGTGGTAGCTAAATCCAGAGACCACTGCAATCCTCATTAAAAGCTACAGCAGTGGTTCTCAACCTTGATTGTCCATTAGAATTACCTGGGGAGCTTTTTAAAAAATGCTCCATCTTGTGTAGCCCCTAGAGTAGTGGACATTTTACATTCAATTAAAGTTTCTTCTTCCCACCGTAGTGTAAGTTTCAAAGAACAGGAATGTCATCTGCCTTGATTCTTTATCACATCCTGAATGCCTACCACGTAGTAAGTACTCAAAAATACTTGTGAAATGAGGGAATTAATGTTCAAGGGTAGAAAATCATTGACTGGATGAACTGAACTGATACCCCTTCCCACACTCAGCTACATCAACCTCTAAACCTTTTATGAGTGCAAGCTCCATAGCTAGACTTCTTGGTGTTGAAAGCGTGTGATTTGTGCATGTTACTTAATCTGTTGTGTCCCTGTTTCCTCGTCTGTAAAATGAGGATTATAACAGTCACTACTTCAAAAGATTATGAAGATTAAATGAAATGATATATGTGAAGCACTTCAAGTAGTGTCTGGCACATAGTAAGGCCCCAATAACTATTAACTTTTATTTTTATCGTTTTCATTATTTGACATTATATTATATATTTGTTAATTTATGATTTGATTCCCCTTCTGTAATGTAAGTTTTATTAAGGCAGGAGTTTTGTCTTTTTTTTGCTATTTTTTTTTTTTAACCAAAACAGTCCTAGCACCTAGAAGGCACTTTCATAAATATTTGTTGGATGAATAAATGCATTTAAAATCAATAATAAATGAGATTTTATTAAAGTAAAATTTCATCTGATGTAGTAATATTACTTTAAAATGTGAAATTTTCTGTAAGATACAAAGAAAGGTGGAGAAGAAAATATCTGCATAAAAGAATTTTGAGAGTTCTTAGAAGGGAAAAACACCTAAATAGTACAGAATGGAAGATATAGATGCTGACACAAGTTACAGACAACAATGGTAGCCAGGCTCATATTCCCTCCATCTGGCTCTAAATGCCTCAGGAGGGCTTCCTGAGATCAGGGACTATCAATATGGCCAAGATAAACCTTTGTGTCAGGGCTACCCCATCCTTATTTAACAAATCTGCACTGCCCTAGAGGAGGAAGGAAAAAGGAGGAAGAAAATGTTTCAGAACACAGTACTCCTCCTTGAAAACAGGATCCTTGATGAAATCAGTTTGAGAACTCTGGACACTGTGACCCTCTTAGTGGTAATCAAAATCCACTGAAACCAGTGTTTCCCAATCTCACTTGCTCTCAAAACACTTACCCTGTGACATCTATTAACATATGGTGAACACATTCTAGAAATACAATACTTGAGTCTATTTTCTGTATAGAATTTTACAAATTGACCAGAGAGCACCACAGTTAATGGAGAGAAGGGGAATGGTGTGAAGATCTCACAGGTAACACCACAGCATCACAGTAAGTGTTCTGCAAGGTTGGCATCATGTGGCACAAATCCATCTGACCAGCCCTGTCTCATACCATTTCCCTACACATTACTTTTGCGCAGCCAAACTCTGCTGCCATGAGCCCCTGAAAGCTCTAACTTTATTCATACTACACATCCAGAATTAGGCACTGGAGAAATGAATCAATAAAGATGATTTTGAATCCCATATCTGATTCTCACTTTCTTTTTTTAAAAAGCCTATCTCAGTTTTCAGAGGATAGATTAAGAATACACACTATTTGAGGTTCCACGTGACAATACCAGCTTGCTATAACACCAAAGACTGAGATTTGAGACTTTGTAGCCATAAATAAATGTTATTTGTAGCTCGATCTTCTGAGTTTGTACCTAGCGTCCCAAGGTCGGCAAAAGGATCCAGAGTCTGGGGTTTGTTTTGATGGGTGGGAGTACCATGCGAGGATCCAGTTGGGCTGGTGGCAGCTGACTTGCTTCCCATTCCAAAGCCTCCTGAAAAGGAAATAAGGTCACTGAAAATGAGTTAGTTGTTTGAGGCTGAATTCTGAAATTCAGAATTCCAGAGTTACTGTTCATTTGTCTCCTAGGCAAATTAGGACAGGGTTTGAAAATGTCTAAGAAGTTGCTAGACCCTGTTTCCCTGACCTGGGTGAATGGTGACCTTGAACAAGGACAGAACACAGAAAAGACAAACGCTGTTTCCAAACCACAAGTGTGAACTATTATATCCACTGTTTATTTTATTTCCAGGTCCTCATGTCACCTGACTCCACTCTTTCCTGTAGGATTTGAAGTTAGGTCTGGATCTGGATTCCAGCTTTGCCAATTCCTGAGTGACCTTGGGAATCTTGCTTAACATTTTTGAGCTTCACCATTTTACCATTAGTTTTAAAAAAGAGAAATAATATGAAACCAACAGCACAGGCAACAAAAGAAAAACAAATGGGATAATTATCAAGCTAAAAACTGCTGTGCAGGGAAAGTAACAATCAACAGAATAAGAAGGCAACAGGGTGAAAAGATTTATTTTTCACCATATACAAAAATCAGCTCAAATTCCATTAAACATTTAAATACAAGACCCAAAACTATGAAATTACCAGACGAAAACATAAGGATGACAACCAGAAGAAAACCAACAGATGTATAAAACCAACAGATGTATAAAAAATACTAACATCACCAATCATCATATAAATGCACATCAAAACCAAAATGACATATCACCTCACTCCTGTAAGAATTGCTATTATACAAAAACAAAAAACTTGTTGGCAAGGATGTAGAGAAAAAAGAACACAGTTAGTGGGAATGTAAATTAGTACAGCCATTATGGGAAACAATTTGGAGGTTCCTTAAAATATTAAAAATAGAACTACCATATGACTTATCAATCCTGCTACTGGGTATATATCCGAAGGAAATCAAATCAGTATGTCAAAGAGATATCTGCACTCCCATGCTTATTGTAGCACTATTCACAACAGCCAAGATATGGAATCAACCTAAGTACCCACTAATGGATGAATGGATAAATAAAATGTGGTATACACACAATAGAAAACTATTGAGCCATAAAAAGGAGAAATTCCTGTCATTTGAGATGACATGGATAAACCTAGACAGCATTATGTTACATGAAATAAGCCAGGCACAGAAAGACAAATACTGTATGTTCTCATTCATATATGGAAGCTAAAAAAGTTGGTCTCATAGAAATAAAGAGTAGAATGGTGGTTAGCAGGTGCTGGGGTGGTTGGACGTAGGGCAGGGATGAGGAGGCATTGGTTAAAGGATATATTATTACAGCTAGATAGAAGGAATAAGTCAAGAGATCCATTGTACAGCATAGTGACTCCAGTTAATGATAATCTACTACATTCTTGAAAAATTCAAAGCGAATGGATATTAAATGTTCTCACCACAAAAATGATAACCACGTAAAGGTAATGTTTTTGTTAATTAGCTACATTAAACCATATCACAGTGTATGTGTACTTCAAAACATCATATTGTATACGTCAAATATATACAATTTTATCTGTCAATTTGAAGAAAAATCTTTTTTTGAGACAGGGTTCTCACTCTGTCACCCAGGCTGGAGTGCAGTGGTGTGATCTCGGCTCACTGCAGCCTCAACCACCTGAGCTCAAGTAATTCTCCCATCTTAGCCTCCCAAGTAGCTGGGACTACAGCCACACACCATCACACCTGACTATTTTTGTATTTTTGTAGAGATGGGGTTTTGCCATGTTGCCCAGACTGGTCATGAACTCCTGGCCTTAAGGGATCCTCCCATCTCAGCCTCCCAAAGTGCTGGGATTATGCCCCAGCCAAAAACTTCTTAAAAATTAAAAACAGAAGCAAATCCTGTCACATGCTACAACACAGATGAACCTTGAGGATATTATACTAAGTGAAATAAGCCAGCCACAAAAGTCAAATGCTGTATGATTCTACTTATAGGAGGTATCTAAAGTAGTCAAACTCATGTAGAAGGTGGTTGCCAGGGGCTGGCGGAGGCAGAGATAGGGAGTTATTTAGTGAGTGTAGAGTTTCAGTTATGCGAGAGGGTCAGTGGTGAGGTGGGTTCGTTCTGGCGATCTGTTGCACAACAAAGTGCATGTAGCTGATAATACTGCATTGTACACTTGGAAATTACTGGCAGAGTAAATATTCTGTTGTGGGGAGGGGGTTGCTATGATTAAAAAAAAAAAAGGGAAGCAGCAACTGCTTCAGAAAGTTGTTGTGATAAGCCCATTGTGTATATGTTTATATGTGCACGCGTGCACTTAACTTGTTCAATGTCAGAAGCAGTCACGTGAGACAGCTCCATAAATGCCATAGTGGTCATGAGGAGGAGACCTTATCGATCACAGAAAAATCCTGCCCTGAAATAAGTACTTTGTAAAGAAAGAAGAATATTCACGTTTGTCAGCATCTACACTATACCAGAAATTCTTATACAAGTTTTTTTCATTTAAACTTACACAACTGTGTGGGACCAAAATTATTATCCCCATTGTTCAGATAAGAAAACTGAAGCTCAGACTTGCCAAAAAATCCAAGAGTTTCTAAGTGATAGAGTTTGATATATATTTATATCTGTCTGATTCTATTGTCAAGACAGACATCCAGCAAATGAAACTTAGAAAAGTTAAATGGTGTATGATAAGTAGCACTATCACGTCATCAAGTGCACTGGGAAAAGCTCTTCCAGAATAAGAATCTTTAGGAAAAAGTGACACAAATTACACAGGTAGGCCACAATACTCTCTGAGTACTCACTTCATCTTGGGTAAGGATTATGCTTTTGCAATTATATAAATGTGTACAGAAAATAACCTGCTGACCTTTACCTGGTTTAGCATGCCAGTCCCAACCTCCAGAAACATCTGGCTGAATATTCACAGCAGGCGTACTAGAAGCTACAAATGGGGAGAAGAAAAAGAATGAGAACAACAGAGCTCAGAACCCACTTTTCTGAGTTCACATAGGATAATGCCGATCCATCCCTGAAGCCTGCATGGCCCCAGCAAGATCCCAAGAAATCCACTCGTGCTTCCGAGTTCTTGCCACACTCTGCAACACTCGATATGTTCTACCTTCACCTATGGTTGTTCACATGAGGCTTGACGGAAACTACATATTATTTGTCTCTGCTCCTTCTTTGTCTCACTTTGGTTTTACCTCCATATCCAAACACCTTGAGTTATAGCTGAGCATGTGTTTGTCTCCATTTGATTGTGAGTCCCTCGAAGGCAAGAAAGAACTATCTTATGTGTGTGTGTCCCACCTGTAAACTTAACACAGAGTCAGTGTGCAATAAGAACAGAGGGGGAAAACACCTTAAACTCAGTTTACCTTTGCTAAGCACTAACAAGTATAGAGGCATACTCCACTTAAAACTGACATTTTGTTTTTTCCTCTGCTGTGACATGAATTGAGAATCATGAGTCATGCAGAACATGTATTGGGCACTGGCTATACACCATCACTATGCTGGTTGTCAGGGATGTGTCTATGGTACTCAGAATAAACTCATTACAGCTTCAAAATAAATCATTCTGACCCCCCTCAAAGTTCCAAACATATAATTTAAAAGAAATATTTGGCTAAAATGAATCAGGTGTAATAGAGGAATACATGTGCGTAGTAAGTTTTTTATACGTCTATAAAATCTATATAGGAAACAGGATGCCATGATGAAGAATTTCTTTCTGAAGCACCTCTAGGTTTTTCCCACACAAATTAAGGATTAAAATGCAAATACTAAACTGACATTGCAATTGGGATTTAAAACACACACACACACACACACACCATCACCACCAGAAGGCATCAAGATTAGCATTCCAAATCTTTTATGTCCTTGTTTTGTTTACTTAGTACCAACCAAGACATCTAGTACCTTCCCATCATTAAGTTAAAAAGGATATGCCATTATCAGCAATAATAATTCTTTCTTTTATATTTCTCCCTTCTCTTTTTACACAATAACCCATTCCACTGAGTGGAAGTTAGACGGTTTTGCTAATACGTTCTATCTGATTTCCTTTAAGCTCTGATCTTAGTCTTACATCCAATTAAGATGCAGAAGTAGGTATCAGAACTTATGGCTAATCAAACCCACAAACCCTTATGACTACCTACCACATGCAAGGCACCACACCAGGGGACAGAGACTAAAAGATGCATCCTCAAGAAACTTAAGGTCTGTTAGAGAGACAGGAATATATTTTTTAAAAAAGGTGATTACCTAATATTTTAGTCTCTATTTTGCCTTTTATTATGATTATTTATTTGTTCTTCCAACACCATGTCCCAAGTGATTATTCTCTTCAGAATAGGAAAAAATTCAATAAATATTTGTTGAGCCCAAAGGTAGTATTTTTTTTTAAATTTTCACAAGAGATTTGCAATGCCTTGTAGAAACCTGGGGGAAGTACCCTGAGGATTTGGAGGTGGGCAATCTGACCTCCCAAAGCAGACATCTGAGTGTCACCTATATTCTATCTTATATGAAGATGGTGAATTGATTCAGTAACAGTGAAATGATCATTGCTTTCCCAACAAGGAGAGGAGAAAATTCTTTCCACTCGCTAGCACAATACAGGCCAAAATGAGAAATGTAACCACAAAACAAAGGAGTGCTAACTGGCCTAAACTGAGTGATAAACATCATGTTCTAATGAGCTCATCAGAAACAGAAAACTAGATCCAAAACTGCCAAGCTGCCAAGTATGAACACCCACGTTCACGGGACACAAAGGGTAGTACTCTTATTAAAACAATAATTTCAAAGTATTAAAATCAGGAAAATGTATAGCCTTATAGACACTATCACTGTGCATCAAAGAAACTTGGATGAGAAAAGATGAGTTTATTTTATATTTAATATTGGAAAGATAGCACCTACCATGTGCCAGTACTTCTTTTTTCTTTTTACTTTTTTTTTTTTTTTTTTTTTTTTTGAGATGGAGTCTTGCTCTGTCGCCCAGGCTGGAGTGCAGTGGCGTGATCTTGGCTCATTGCAAGCTCCGCCTCCCGGGTTCATCCCATTCTCCTGCCGCAGCCTCCCGAGTAGCTGGGACTACAGGCGCCCGCCACCACACCCGGCTAATTTTTTGTATTTTTAGTAGAAACAGGGTTTCACCGTGTTAGCCAGGATGGTTTCTATCTCCTGACCTCGTGATTTGCCCGCCTTGGCCTCCCAAAGTGCTGGGATTACAGGCGTGAGCCACGGCGCCCGGCCGCCAGTACTTCTTTTAGGCACTATGGATGTATTAGGGAACAAAACAAAATTCCCTGCCTTTGTGGAATTCATGTTCTAACGGAGACAGATAGATGACCAAAAAAAAAAAAAAAAGTCACACATAAGTTAATTACTGTGTATACTGGAAGTTACTAGGTAAAACAGAAAGGGGAATGTAGAGTAGGGTCGGGAGATGAGTTGTGATTTGAAATGGAAGAATCAGAATAGACTCCATTGAGAAGGGGACATTTGAGCAAAGACTCGAAGGAAGTGAAGGACTTAGCCACGCAGATGCCTGGGGAAGAGTATGAGGCAGAGGAAACAGCCAGTGCAACAGCAAAGAGGCCAGTAGAGCTAGAATGCAGAGAGCAAAGTGGGGGAGAATAGGAAATAAGGTCACAGGCACTGGGATGCTAGAGCATGCAGAGCCTACACAGGCCATTTCAAGGATTTTGGTTTTCATGCTGAGTGAAATGGGGAGGCATTTTGAGCAGAGCAATGACATGACAACATTTTAAATGAGTGAGCAAAACCAACTCTACTCTACATTCCTGCATCTTTTCTCCTACAGGTAGTCAACATCCAATCAGGAGACTCTCAAGTGAGCATGACTCATAGGTGAGAGGGGAATTCCTTGTATATCGTCCTGTGGACACACTTCAAATAGTTTGAGATTCAAGACTAGTTGGAAATGAATCATAAAAGTTGCTCCTGGACTCTTTTTTAGTCAAGTTTCAGTTTCACCAGTGTTGCAAAAGTCATCTTCCTTTTGTATTGGCATGGTTTCCCGAAGTCAACTGATAACTGGACCGCATTCTCCAAGCAAGCTCAGGATGCCTTCAATGATACATCACTTTCTAGGTTGTGGCCAAGAATGTTCACTAGACTTCAACATCAGGAATGAGCTACAACTCTCTGGCTCAAAGCTATTTATCCCTCACTGCAAAGCTCCGGTTTTAATCAATGTTACCTAAGTGACCCACATTTATAAATGGATGTGATTATTATTCTTTCTATACAACCTAAGTCTCTAACATAGAAATATAATTTGGGCCACATATGTAATTTTATATTTCCTAGCAGTCACGTTTTAAAAAGTAAAAAGACACTATTGAAATTATTTTTAATAATATAGTTTAACCCACTATGTTCAAAATATTATGTTAATAAATGATCAATATAAAAATATTGATGAGATGTTTCACATGCCTTTTTTGTACTAAGTTTTGAAATCTGGTATATATTTTATACTTGGAGTGCATCTCAAATCAGATCACCCACATTTCGAGTCATCAACAGCCACACGTAACTAGTGGCTATCATATCCCAAACTTTGTTCTTTGGAATACCAATTTTGTGGACTACTAACATATTTTATTGATTTAGGACATATTTTTCCACATTTCAAAGATTTCTCTAACCAAGAAGTATCTTCCAGTCATTTCATAGTGGCAGTGTTTTCTTTCTTATTGGTACATAAAATAATTACATGTCCTACAATCAAGGGTCATTTATGATTCTACCCATGTAGCTCTAATGCAAAAAAGGATACCATAGTCAAACAGGAAAGCAGAGCTAAACAAACTTAAGCAGGTTTCTGTCCTGTAAGACAGCCCAGAGCTTTTGATATGTTAAGGTGAGTTGTTAATTTCAAAAACAGAGATGTGTGAGGAAGCTTCTACCAAAAAAAGCACCCACAGGGTGCTTTTATATATGAGCATTTACTGACATCTTGCAGAAAACTATGTTCCACTGAATACAATATAAAATATTTCCTTACCATGTACTGTGGGTGAAGGACTTCTCGTGGGCTGGAGGAACGGGTCACTGGAAGCACTGGATGTGTTCAGAAAAGAACCCAGCAAATCCTGACCTGATGGTTTGGAAGGTGCTCCAAATGGGTCAAAGGTGGCACCTAGAAAACAATGGGAAAATGTATTTATTTGTCCCATGAGTTCATTCACTAAATGTTAAAGAATTGTCACTTCATGCAGGGCTAACAGTGGACTCCAAGAATTTCCTATCTTTGTGGACAAAGGAGTAGTCTGGACTTATCTGCTGGATGAACCACAGTTGATACCATTGCTGCTACACAAGGCTAATCTGCTGCCCAGCAGATGTTAGGAGAGCATTATGCCAATGAAGTCTTAGCTGAAAACGTATTAAGCCATATATCCTACCTCGGTTTTAAGAGCAGGATTTATTTGTTAACTAGCCTCATCCCTTCTTACCATACTTAGTACATTTAAAATATCAATTTATGTTAAACTAGGGGCACTCTCCAATAGCTAAAACTGCCCAATACCACAAGACAAGAGCTCAAAATTTAGTCTTTGCAACAATGCTAATATGTAAGTATTATCCCCATTTTACAACTGAGAAGATTTTTCAATAATGTTACACAGATAGTTAAGTGTTAGTCCTGGGATTCAAATCCAGGTCTTTAACTCTAGGTGTGGTGTTCTTTCTACTCCTCTTGGGGGGATAGAATATTTGCATTCTAGACCTGGGTATGCCACTAATCCAGTGAGTATCCTCGGACAGGTCAATCAATACATCTAGCCTCGGTTTCATTGTCTATAACATGAGGCACAGAATTAACTGATGTCTAAGGCCCCTTCTGGCACTGGAATGCCACTAGCTGCCTGAAACTATGATGAATGAAATCGTGAAAGTCACACCAGGTACATAGTCTTAAAATGCAATCATCGAGTACTGTGCTATCTTGGATCTTGGAAACTGTTTTCCTGACAGAGCTTTTTTTCACTTTGGCAAGCTAAAACTGTAGGGAAGGAAGTGAAGTACAGAGGAAATAGCCTTGGCATAGGATTCAGGGCACCTGAGTTCACATCCTGGCTCCACCAATAACTAACATCGGAGCTTGAGCCTCACAACTCTGTAATTCTGAGACCCACACTCATGAAGGATGCCTCCAGTTGAACCATCATAAGTCAAGACCAGCCCACAGCCTTCTGGGAAGGACATGCTTGGGGAAAAAATGTTCCTATAGGATACTATAGGCCTGAAGAGTTGAGACATTTCTCTTTACCCTTCCTAATGTGAAGTCATCTTGGTTATTGGTGACAGGACCAAGGGGTAGCTGATTTGAGTTGGTTCTTCAGGAGCTGTACTTATCAATTATTAGTCATATAAACCTATGCTATTGATTTAATTCTATGCTTCCATTTCCTCAACTATAAAATGAGGATAAAAATAGCACTTGCTTATTGGGTTTCTATGAGAATTAAATCATGTTTAGTATTAAATTCCATGTATGGCAAATAGTAAATACCTCATAAATATTACCTATTTTTATCAACAATAATTCATTAATCAATATGTTTAAGCAGACATAACTAATGCAGCTCAGGGGTTGAAGTGCTAAACAAAGAAAATTAGAAGTAAGAGTGTGAAGCTCAAACGCCCACTCTTACACTACTTTAGTGTGCTACCCAAATGGACAATATTTCTATTTTCTCTTATGCTCTCTATTTAAATAAAGATACAGACATCTAAAGGACTTTCAGTGAAATCAAAAAAGTCTAGCTTGTTAGGAAAGTTCATTTCCACCTCTTTGGCCAAAGGTTAGAATTCAAATCTGAGAGGCACAGTGCAACATAGAAAAAATTACCTTCTCCCACTCTTAGGGTTGGAGACGCGGAGGTGGAGGTGGCAGAGCGGCGTGGTGTTGACTGGGTAGACGCAGGTCCACTGGGATGAAACACATCTTCCACTCCTGACTGTCCGGCCTGGGTGGGACCAGCTGCACCTCCAACCCCAAACAGGTCACTCAGTAGTTCAGAATTGGTGGGAGGAGCCGCTGGTGGAGAGAAGCTGTTACTCACTACAGACCCTTCCAGGCCCAAAAGGTCCACATCCTCAGGGGGTGGAGGGGCTGCTGGCTCCTGCTGCTTTTTGCTGGGCTTCTTGACTCCATGAGGCTTGTCACCATTGGCATTGCCATGTGGACTGGAAAGTGTCAGAAGTTCATCGTCTGACTGCTCACTTTCCTGGTTCACTAGGGCAGCGTGGTCCTCCTCACAGAATGACTTCTCTGATTTCTGATCTGAGGAAGGCCAGTATACCGTAAGAGATTAGTTGTTGACCACAGCATTGTTGGTTTTTGTTATATGTATATAATTCCAGAAAGACAGAGGATTCAGCCCTGAGCAAACAGTGCTTTCAGACCCCAACCAGTGGAACACTTGATGTATTTCATGTTATATTCAAATACCACTTGTTGAGCATCTGAGAGGAAGTAGAGTGTAGGGATAAGCAGCAGGAACTCTGGAGCCAGCCTAGGACTGAATTTCAGTTCCACTACTCACTGGCTCTATGACACTGGGCAATTTACTTTACTTCTCTGTGCCTTGATTTCCTCCTCAGCAAAGTGGGGATAACAAATTGTACCTAACAGCCGGGCCTGGTGGCTCACGCCTATAATCCCAGCACTTTAGGAGGTTGAGATAGGATCACTTGAGGTAAGGAGTTTGAAACCAGCTTGGCCAACATGGTGAAACCCCATCTCTACTAATAATACAAAAATTAGCTGTACATCATGGCATGTGCCTGTAATCCCAGCTACTCGGGAGGCTGAGGCATGAGAATCGCTTGAACCCGGGAGGCAGAGGTTGCAATGAGCCAAGATCATGCCATTGTACTCCAGGCTGGGCTATAGAGTGAAATTGTGTCTAAATAAATAAACAGTACCTAACTCACAGGCTACTGTGAGAAATACATGAGATAATATTATAAATCACTCCAATTAACACTAAGTAGTACCTAAGTGTTGATTTTTTTTTCAGGCACTACGTTAGGTGCTTTAGTTGGGGAGGTGGTGGCAGGGATACAAACCATTATCTGCTAGTCCTTTGCTGACACTTCTTACTGTCTTTACTTCTCATGCATCCTGTAGCCAAAAGCAAATCCTTTTTCCAACAGTCTGGAGCAGAAGTGAACCACACATTTAAAAAGTGAAAAGAAGGGCTCTGCTGTGAAAGGTCCTTATACCAGCTTGAAAGGGGTACTTTCAGCACAAAATGAGCAGCAGGAAAGAGGCCTCCTCTGGGGAAGGAGTGACTTTCCAAGCCCTCCCTGAGACAGATCTTCCCATAAAAATTTGGTATTTAATGCCAGATAGACCCACATTCCAAATCAAGTATAGATCCACATCCTTTATTCCAAATTCTAAAATGTAATAAGCTATGAAAAGGGAAAGGCTTTTCTAAGTTTGGCATGAATTCAGCTGATGGAAAACTGACAGGATTGAATATGAAGATACTTACAGCCTTCATTTATCTCACTTAGGGCTATTATTTATATGTTCCACTGCAGAAATATTAATATGTTTGATTATAGGTTATTGTCTGAGATATCACGTGGGATGTCGAGTTATATCAGTTTATGTACCATATCACCCTTCTAAAATCCAAAAAATTCTGCATTCCTAAACATACCTGGCTCTGAGAGGTTCAGACAAGAGACTGTGCGTCTATGCTAAAGCCTATTTCAGAGACTACAGGAATTATCTCTAAATTATTTACTAAAATGACAGTGGAGAGGTTAAGAGTGAAGCTGTATTAAAAGCCCTCACTTTAAAGAAAATAAGAGGTAAGAAAAGTCCACAGGGGATGAGAAATCTACCTACTGTCCAGATACCACTGGGTTCTCCAAATTTGAGGATCTGCTAGTTCCATTTCTCAAAAGAAAATTCTGAAAGTAAGTCTTTCAATTCAAAGGAATTTTATGAACAACTTTTTCATCAAACTGAAACCTGCAGGCAATGGGAATACTGTCTTACATTCACACATCAGAGGAAGGTCAATCAGGAGAATTTCAGATAGACCATCACCACAGCCAGTTTCCCATCCCTTTCATACCCAAACCCTGACTACCCACGTCTACACTGAATCTCACAGTTAATCTCAGCCAGCTCTAAAGCAAGGACGGCCAATGGGTATTGGTTAGGATGCCAATGTCAGGCTACTGCTGGCAACAGTTGGAAGTTTTATATTGAGAAAAATTCTGAAAATATCCCAGGTTTGAGAGAAAAGAACACAGTAATCAAGTCCTTATTTTTGGTATGGTTGTTAAAGCAAGAGCAGAGATATATAGGCCAAGTGTTTGCTTTCTGTGCAGCAGGGTAAGCTCAGTTCTGCCCTGCTAGTGGTTAAGGCTCCCGGGGGGAAATGCTGATTTTATATTTTTGTAATATTTAGTTGAGAGCAGAAGATAGAATCCTGTGTTAATCTCATTACAGAGGCAGCAATCTAAAGGGAGACCATAAAAAAATCACACTTATTTGTCAGTCCAGGAAAGATGTGACCAAAAACACAGCATAGATAGAGAAGGGAGAATTCAGTTTAAAATGACCTCTTACATCAGTCTAAGAGCATCTATTGAGTTGAAAGTAGGGAAGTTGCCTGATTTGAAAAGGAAATGAATTGGAAGGATGTAAACTTGAATGATGTCTTTTAAAAATTTTTTTAATTAAAAAAAACTTTTTAGAGATGGAGTCTTGCTCTGTCACCTAGAATACAGTGCAGTGGTGCAATCATAGCTTACTGCAACCTTGAACTCCTGGACTCAAGCAGTCTTCCTACCTCAGCCTCTGACATAGCTAGGACTACAGACATTTGCCACCACTCCCACCTAATTTTTTAAAGTTTTTGTAGATACAGGGTCTTGCTATATTGCCTGGGCTGGTCTTGAACTCCTGGTCTTCCTGTCCTGGCTTTCCAAAGTGCTGGGCTTACAGGTGGGAGTCCATGTGCCTTGCTTAAATAACCTCTAAGTGCGATTTACTCTAGTCTGCTTCTAGGGCCAACATCTTTACAGAAGAAATACATAATCATCAAACCATGTGACTTAAAGAAACACTTGTAAATACCTTGCCAACAGAGAGAGGCAAAGAAACCACTTTGTCCGTAATGCCTGGGGTTGTCTGGCGGGATATCTATTGGAGCCTGACCTGCAAGACAAAAAGACCATGTAGCATCAATGAGACACAGGAAATAAATAACAGAGATGTTCATCCTGAAAAACAAAACCATCAGGTAACTCATACCTCCTAAGGCCAGCGTATCTTGATGTTCCTGGTGAGAAGAGAAGAGGATGCTGGGATTGACATCTTTTGTGCAGTAATGTTCCCACGGAGGAGTTAAGTCTATTACTTTGTCATGGGGCTGTAGTTCTACATCCAGTGTCACCTGAAATAGCTGAGGATATTTTTCTGGTACATCACATGCATCTAACTCAGGCCTAAATAGGGATTTAAAAAAGATAAGTTCAGTGAAAAACAATGGAACTGGTATGATGTTTGGCACAGAAGTTGTCTTAGGTTGACTCTTAGGTTAAATCTAAGACTCATTTCTAAAAAAGACTCGATCATAACCAGATAAGTTACTTTACTTTTCTGACCTTCAGTTTCCTAATCTAGAGAAAAGAGGAGAGTAATGCCTGCTCAACAAATTTGGATGCTACTGCATGTAAAAGCATTCTAGAAAGCAGGGCTGATGTGACCGGCATGGCAAAATCCATTATTAAAATAGTGCAATAGGCCCACAGCCACTGTCCTGAGCCCTTGAACATCTACTCCTATCCTGACCCCAGCAACTCCACCCCAGCTTTAGCCACCCCCACACCTGAGTTCACCTAGACCACACTATGAGATAGGTTAATGTCATTGCAGAAAGGTCCTCCAGAAGCCTGCTTCAGTGCTATGGCAGGGCATCTATTCTGATGCATCATTGCTGATATCATACCACTGATTAAACTGTCATCCCCACTGGAAAACACAAGGGGATACACAGATGCAAAGGATCAAAAGTAGTGATACTTTGTCCCGCTTTGTTTACCCTTATTCCCTCACATAGAATTTTTCTATTGAAGTCTTTGGTCCCTTTGTACTTCTGAAGAGAAATCATATCCAACTGAAAGCTTTGGAATGCCCACAGCCTCTCTGTGCTACTGAGCGACACTCAGTAGTCTAGCAGCACAGGATTCCAGGGAATGCTACAGCCTAGTGCTATGGAGCCTCAGCACTTCACAGCTACTTTGATTCAAACAGAATTTTGGCCCGACCAGTACTTACTTGGTGAACTTTAAAATTGTTGTGTCCAGTGGTATGAATCCAGTGTGAAACTGAAGCTGGAATATCTGCGTGTTGGTCACCTAAAAATACATGAGAGAAGCACATTACAATCAATCAGCAGAAAGGGAATCTGATCAAAAGATTAGATTTTTGGGAGCCATGTACTTTCAACTGTTTCAATATCTGAATTTGTGTTTACTATGGATATTAAATGACTGCCCCAGTTAGAATAGGCTCAGCTTCATTTCCAGCCTCTCCTCTCCTTGAACTCTGCTTCAGCAAACCATTTTCTCATCTGCTAAGTACTATGTTCTTGCACACAGGCGTATTTTGACTCATTGCATTCCTTCTACCCAGGATGCCCTGTTCCAACCCAATGAACTCATCCTTTAAGGCATGTCTTGGAAGTTCATATTCTCTCTGTAGCCTTTCTAGGCCACTGCTGGCTAAAACAAACTGCTCCCATTATAACACCTCATCCTCCCTCTAATATGGTATCATGCTTATTCCTACTTGTATGGATTTCCCTTGCGAAAGTCAGTCTCTTAAAGGCAGAGACATAATCTCACTCTTGTCAATCCTAAACACCTTAACAATGGCTGGCACAAAGCACTCACCTAACCAATATGTGATGAATCAAACACAGTTACTTGTCACATTATTCCTATTAGCAAAAAAATGGCAATATCCCAAATGTTCACCAACTGATGATTATTAACTGAGATTATCAACTGAGATTAATAAATTGTGACATTACAATGGAATAATATTTGGCCATATAAAATAATGAAGTACTGACACACGCTATAACATGATCAGCTTCAAAAACATTATGCTAAGTGAGAGAAGGAAGCCTCAAAAGGCCACGTACTATATGATTCCATTATATAAAATGTCCCAAATAGACAAACCCACAGAGACAGAAAGTAGATCAGTGGTTGCCAGGAGATGGAGGAGAGGGAATAGGAAGTGACTGCTAGTAGGTACAGGGTATCTTTTGTGGGTGATGAAAATGTTCTGGAATTAGATAGTGGTGATGTTTGCACAGCCTTTTGAATATACTAAGAACAACTGCATTGTACACTTCAAAAGGGTGACTTCTATGTTATGTGGTTTTATCTCAATTTCTGAAACTGAAAAAATACAATCCCTAACTCCACATCCTCAGTAGAAATGTCTTCCCTTACACTGATCCAAATGGAGCACTATTAGAAAAGCACAGGCTTCTAAAGAGCATGGTTTGCTAAGAGTTCCGGGGCTGCCATCCTCTGGCACAGACATCATGCCAAGGACTTTAAGCAAGTTATAACCTCTCTAAGTCTCAGTTCTTCCCCTGTAAGATGAAGGAGATGAGCTAAGCAATCTTTAAAGACTCTTTCTCATTCTAAAACTATAAGTCACTCGAGCTCAAAGTGATGGGGAGAAAAGATTCAGAAATACTCCTATTGAAGACTCAGATGCGCTTATGCCATGATTCTTCCTGAAACCATACCTTAGCCTGTAGCCGGCTCCCAATGGTTGACCTCAAGTGATACATGGAAATGACCACATCTCCCTGCACAGTGATGTTCAAGGGAATGAAGATTTTTCCATCTTGGACACGATATTCTCTGTAAACACAGACCAAAATATACACTGAAAGAGAGTTCAATCAGGTACAATCACACAGACACATGTATAGTCCTCTGTGGCTCTGGCCCAGAGGCCTGCTTGCCCAGGCCTGGACTCAGAAACTATTTACTATCTTGAGCAAAAAACAGGAGTGCAGCCAGTGCCAAGTGGTTGTGCAGTGGGATGGTGCTGGTCTAATGCCAGGGCCCTTCTCTGCATCCCATCTGGACTGCAATTGCCCATGCCTGCTTTGCAGATTTCATTTTCCTCAAATGCATCTAGCCCCCATGTATTTGCCTTTTCTAAACTTTAAATTAATAGTAAAAGCAGAGATAAAGGGCACAAAAAATCCACTGGAGATCAGGATACAAACAGAAATGTCATGCTCTGTGAAAGTCTTGGATGCCAATCCTCAAATTCAATCTATTCCAAACTAATTTCATTTTACGTTACCACCCATTCCCTTCCCTCCACATCCCCTATGACCATCCACTGGCACATGCTCTCTATTATGGATTCTATAACTTCTTTAATTACATCACGATCTACCTAGTTGCTCACTTAGAAACCTCATTCATCAGTAATTCTTCCATTACCCTCACCTAATCCCATCAAGGCCATCTCCTCCTTCAATGACCAGGTGTCCTGTGTTCCCTTTCACTGTCTTAATCCTCTATATAGCTTATGCTAGTCCATTAGCCTATATCACCATTTGATTTGAAAAGGGGTCATGACATCCCCTGATTTATTTGTACTTTTCTAGGATTACCACAGATGTTGAACATTTTTTATATATCATCTATTTCACAATGATATAGTCTTTCAAGAAGAATATGATTCAACTCATTCCTGCTCATTTACACAAGAATTGAGAAGTACACAGGAAGAATTAAAGTATCATGACTTACTTCATTCGTTCAAAATCTGTGCAAGTCGAATATATTTTGGTTTCTCCAATGAGTACATCACAGTAAGGGCGACATCCATTCCTCTGTTTGTTGAAAAAGGGTACTGGACTGACAGTGATCGACTTAATTGTGAGAGGCTTGAAGTGAGGGCAGTAGGGCTTGTCTGCGAGTAGGTCACACATATAGCCCAGGTATCTGAAACAGAAGATTGGCTCTGTTGGGGCCTATCGCACCAGGAGAAGCAAGCAATCAATATTTGCTATGAAGATTCTTCTTGCAAATTATTGTTATAATAATAATTTACTCTATTAATTTCTTTTTTTTTTTTTTTTTTGAGGTGGAGTCTCGCTCTGTCGCCCAGGCTGCAGTGCATTGGCATGATCTCAGCTCACTGCAAGCTCCGCCTCCTGGGTTCACACCATTCTCCTGCCTCAGCCTCTCTAGTAGCTGGGACCACAGGTACCCGCCACCACACCCAACTAATTTTTGTATTTTTAGTAGAGAGGGGGTTTTGCCGTGTTAGCCAGGATGGTCTCAATCTCCTGACCTCGTGATCCACCCGCCTTGGCCTCCCAAAGTGTTGGGATTACAGGAATGAGCCACCGTACCCAGCCCATTCTATTAATTTATTAAACATTAACTAGCAAAAGATAATGCGACCAATAATTTAGGAAAGATTTTGTCTACTGAGATTGCTGTACTTCCCCAATGAACTGATAATAGGGTATTTATTAAATCAAAAAGCTTATGGGAGTTTTATAGTACCTCAATATTTGAACATCTATTCCTATTTTATCTAGCAGATCTAATTTATCAGCTAAAATTTGGCTTTGGATAAATTTTAGAATTTTATCATCAGAAGCACTTTTAATCCAAAAAGTTAAGGAGATGCAATTTTTTAAAAAATGAATATATTGTGATTAAAGGAAAGAAAAATGAATGTTATCTAAAAACGGTTTTCTTTTTTATTCCATTTTTCAGATTATCTTTTGTCATCTATTTTATTTCTATATCAGAGTTACAAGAAAAAGTGAATTTTAAAATGCTTTATTCTCTATGTATTTTTGCATTTCCCTTTGTTAATCATGTTCCCCACAGGAGGATCACCAGTGATAAGTATAACCAGCTACTGCTGTTTTTCAATAAAGACCCATATAATAAAACAAAAAGGGACTGGTCTTAGAGCTTGGGATGAGGAATGTTGTTCTGGCTATGTTCATTGGGCATTAGACCTGAGGCAAATCACAACATGTCTTGAGACACAGTTTCCTCACCTGTAAAATGAGGGAAGTTGGACATAAGTACTCTTTAAAGTTTGCTTCTAATTTTAACATCATAAATTTTCACATGGGGGCTTACAAACTGAATGACAATCCAATATCCTAATCCAATTCCGTTTTTCCATAGTTCAGGATAATGCCAGATTGATGTGGTTTGACTGTGTCCCCATCCAAATCTCATCTTGAATTGTAGCTCCCATAATCCCCACGTGTTGTGGGAGGGATCCGGTGGGAGGTAATTGAATCCTGGGGGAAGGTTTTCCCATGCTGTTCTCATGACAGTGAATAAGTCTCACGAGATGTGATGGTTTTATAAAGGGCAGTTCCCCTGCATACACTTTCTTGCCTGCTGCCATGTAAGATGTGCCTTTGCTCCTCCTTTGCCTTCTGCCATGATTGTGAAGCCTCCCCAGCCATGTGGAACTGTGAATCTATTAAACCTCTTTTCCTTTATAAATTACCCAGTCTCAAGTAGTTCTTCATAGCAATATCAAAATGGACTAACACAAAGATAAAGTAAAAGAAACTTATGAAAGGATTTATAAGGCAGATTTAAAACAGTACATGACACCAATTAGACCACATCTGTGCCTACCCAGCATCTAGCTTACTTTACCTCCTATGGGATGGTGAAAGTCCAATTCCTGGTCGCTTTGCATATAGCAATCGAATGGCTGGGCCAGGAGTAGAGTAGAGGTTACAGAAAATGAACATAGCACCAACCAGAATGGATGATGCCGCCCGTCCATCCTGTCAAAGAAAATGCATAAATTCATTATGAACCTGATCAAATCAGCCATTCTCCAATAAGAATGGCAGAATTTGCAATTAAGAGAGACAGAGAGAGGATAAATCCTCTTAACTGTGGGTGCTTTTCATTTAAAAATTATTTACTTGAAAACCAAAATTTGTTTCAGCTTTTTAAATCACAGAAGCAAGGAAAGACTTATCCTTAGAATAAAATTGACTCTAATCTGAGAAGCCCAGCAAAATACATTTGATTTGTATATATTTACTGAAAAATAATATAAACTTCAAAGTAACTTTGGACTTGTTAGCATCATAATTAATAGCTGGAGTCTCTTGGTTTAGGACTGGAAGTAAAGAGCTCCCAGGTTAGGTAAATGCTGCTTGTTGGGATATGGCA
Source organism: Piliocolobus tephrosceles (assembly GCF_002776525.5). NCBI lineage: Eukaryota > Metazoa > Chordata > Mammalia > Primates > Cercopithecidae > Piliocolobus > Piliocolobus tephrosceles. The sequence goes on from NC_045434.1 coordinate 156,779,009, forward strand.
TATATGTATCTCATGCAAAGTATGTTCCTAAATTCATATAAAATAAAGAACCTTCACCAGATTCAACTTCATTCAATGTAGAAATAAATCTGGTATGGACTAAATGTCTGTATGCCCCAGAATTCATATGCTGAAATCCTAACCCCAATGTGATGGTATTAGGAAGTGGGACTTTGGGGAGGTAATTAGGTAGGGAGAGTGGAGCTCTCATGAATGGGAAATGTGCCCTTATAAGAAGAGACAAAAGAGCTTGCTGTCATCTCCCTCTGCTTTTGGCCATGTGAAGATACAAGAAGACAGCCATCTGCCACCCCAGAAGCAGGCCCTCACCAGACATTAGAAGTGCAGGCACTTTGGGCACAGTGGCTCATGTCTGTAATCCCAGCACTTTGGGAGGCCAAGGCAGGCAGATTGCCTGAGCTCAGGAGGTCGAGACCAGCCTAGGCAACGTGGTGAAACCCCATCTCTTAAAAAAGAAAAAAAGAAAGAAAAGAACTGCAGTCACCTTGATCTTGGACTTCCCAACCTCCAGAACTACATTTCTGTTGTTTAAGCCACCTGGCCTACAGTATATTTGTTATGGCAGCTCAAGCTAATTAAGACAAAATTCAGTAACATCCCTGACAGATGGTGACCTAGCCTCTTCTAGAACACTTTAAGTGACAGGGAGATTACTTCTACTTGAAGTAGCCCATTCCAGTTTACAGAGCTCTTCCTTATATTGAATATGTTGAGCTGAATTCCATTCCTCCATAGCTTCCACTCAGTGACCCTCATCCTTTTGTGAGACCAAAAAATAAACCTATTCCTTTCTCCCTATGGTAGTCCTTCACATATCTGAAATACCCTCCCTTTCCATCAATGCTTCTATTTCCCTTTTAAAACGAACTCAATCCCTTCTATTCTTCCTCATTTGATATTCCATTTTAAGAGATGTCATCATTTAGCACATTTCTTCTAAACAAATTCAAGTTTTAAAATGACAACCTTAAATGTGCTGCCCAGATGTGAAATGCAAGATATGAGATATATTCTGACCAAACTAGAGGAGAAATATCATCTTCTTTATTCTGGACACTATGCTTGTATTGACATAACCCCAGGCCAAACTAGTATAAATGCAGGCTAAGCAACAACATAAGCTTTTATTATTCTCTCAATCCACTAAAACCCCTAGATTTTTTCCAGATGATCTGTTAAGGTAATATGCAAACATGTTTAATCTTTTAAAACCAGAATTCAGGACTTTACATTTATCTTGTATTTAATTTCAGGTTGTTAGTTTTTGTTAAGTGACCAACCTACAAGAACTTTTAAAATCCAAATTCATTATGTGACCCTTATAATTCTAAGAAAATTGATAAGCTGAATTTCCATATCTTCATCAAAGGTGTTGATTAAAATGAATAACTAAATAAAACTTTCTCCCAGGAGAAAGGTGATCCATTAATCACCTACCTTTGGAAGCAGATATTCAACCTCAACTCAACTAAATATATAACAGCCTAGCCAAATTTCTCCATCTTGACTATCACAAAATAAGAAATATCTTGCAGGACTCCAATAAACTATCTCAACTAGTCTATTAGTCATGTGAAGTGCTCAGTTGGTTTTATATGTGCTCATAACGAACCAATGAAGACTCCCCTTTTGCTAAGAGTTTAAAATCAAAACTTTCTCAGAATTGTGCCTTGAATTACCATCAGGTTCACAAGCCTATAACTTTCCAGGATCAACCTCCTTCCATATTTTGGGGAAAAAAATCTCCTCTCTTCATTTGCCTGGCACCTCTCCTTCCTGTTTCTTCATATTACAAATGAAATCCATAATTGCTTCTCCAAGTGCTTTTGGCATTGTGTCACATAATTTAAGCCTTGAGAGTGAATTAATTTGAAGGATTGTGAGGCTCTTGTACTATCTTGCTACCTATCCGCTTTGTCTTAAGTATCATTGTTACGTCCTTCCTAGTTTGACATTTTTTCCCTCTGATAAAGAAAACAGAATAAAGGAGTTAAGATTATACCATGTGCCTCAAGAATTTGTTGTTGTCCTTATTCCAAAAGGATATTTTTCTTAATCTGATTTATTTTCAGAATTTAGCCTTCCTGACACTCTTTTCACAGATCCATGACTCTTGGATATGTAGCCTCTCTTTTTCCCTGTGATGCAGGTCTTTTAAAAAGTTTTTGTTTTTACTAAAAGACTATATTATTATTATTATTATTATTTTGAGAGGGAATCCTACTCTGTTGCCCAGACTGGAGTGCAGTGACACTATCTCGGTCCACTGCAACCTCCACCTCCCAGGTTCAAGCGATTCCCCTGCCTCAGCCTCCCGAGTAGCTGGGATTACAGGCACATAGCACCACACCTGGCTGGTAGAGATGGGGTTTCACCATGTTGGCCAGGCTGGTCTCAAACTCCTGACCTCAAGTGATCCACCCACTTCGGTCTCCCAAAGTGCTGGAATTACGGGCATGAGCCACTATGCTCAGCTATGCTTATTATTTTTAATAAAACAACCAGTCGTATATTAAGATAAAAATAAGAGGTTGGGCGCGGTGGCTCACTCCTGTAATCCCAGCACTTTGGGAGGCCAAGGCAGGTGGATCACGAGGTCAAGAGATCGAGACCATCCTGGCCAACATGGTGAAAACTGTCTCTACTAAAAATACAAAAATTAGATGGGCGTGGTGACGCATGCCTGTAGTCCCAGCTACTTGGGAGTCTGAGTCAGGAGAATCACTTGAACCCGGGAGGTGGAGGTTGCAGTGAGCCGAGATTGTGCTACTGCACTCCAGCCTGGCGATAGAGCGAGACTCCGTCTTAAAAAAAAAGAAAAGAAAAGAAAAGAAAAAGTTCCCTCCCCTAGCTTCAATTCCATTTCCCAAAGACATGGTATTGATTTCAACATATGCATATCCTTTTCGAGTGAGTTTACTGAGCACCCCTGTAGAACCATAATCTTTTGTTTGCCTCTTCTTTTTTCTTCTTCATTGGGTTTTTATTCTTTATGAAGAATCACTGAAACTGGGAGTTTCTGGTCTCTGTTGAGTCATCTTTCCTCCATCAAGATGTCAGATGTAGGCTCTCTGAACTTAGAGAAAATTCTTGAGTGAAGAGAAAATCACCAAGGTGCTTAAGGCTGCTTAGTCCCTAAAAGTAATCTGTTCTGTTGCACCATCTGCTGTGCCTTGGAAAGGAAAATCCTTTGGTCTTCAACATTAAATTCTTACAAACACTAAGTGTTTTTCCTTTATTGCCAAGAGTTTGGAGATTTGAAGCAAAAAGAAAGAAAAAATGTTCTTCAACTTTCTTTCCTGTTTCTTTCCTGTTTTAGCCAACTGGCTCTCAAGAAAGGACAGGGGGTGGGGAATCATCAAGTAATACTATAGCAAAAACATACACACTAAAGTTTATAGAAGCAATGAAATTTCCAGCATTAATGCTCAGATTACATTTGTGTATTCAGTCACGTACTGAAGCCTTTTATGCCTGGAGTACAAAAGTTTAAAAAAAGGCATGGTTCCTTCCTGCAAGATTACAATAGTCTAGTGCGAAAATATGTAGGAGAAGAGCTTATTATGACATAGGGTATTAAAACTCACAGAAGACATTTAGATATAATGGGAATGTCTGTATTGTGAAAATACTCAAGAGTCAGAAGGATTTTACTGAAAGTTGAATTGTAAAGGACAGGCAAGAGTTCTGAGAAGAGTTAGGGAAAGCAACTCTAGAAAGCCGATGGTCAGAAAAATCATTAGTCCCAGTGGGAATGCTCTCAAATACAGTCAATCTATGTGACTTCTTACAAGGACATAGGTATCTTTTTTCTTTTATTTTCATTCAAACACAAACAGGAAGAAAAAATAAATATGCCAATATGTTAACGTTAACTTTATTCACACAAAAGTCAATGGCATTTTTAGCTGCGCACGCATCACTCCTGTTTCTACCTCTTTTATAATATTTAGCACATTCTAGAGTCCCTACACTATGTGAGTTGTGTATATATCTGCCTTTCCCACTGGTAGTCAAGCTTTAAGTCAGGAATAATAAATCCCTTCCTTATTTTTACAACTCTCACATTATCTAATTCCTAAATATGGGCTCAATAAATCCTATTGAACTCGAATGTTAGCTGTCTACCATTGTGTACAGGCTCATCCATATTTAACCAAACCAAACCATCACCACCAACAACAAAAGTTTACTCACCAAGCAGTGGACAACACAGACATTTTTGGGATTCTGCAGTAGCCAGTTATACATATTCCGACACACAGCAAAAAGGTTGTGCAGACTGGGAGCCTGCCTAATGGGCCAACTGCATTCTGAGACCTAAGGGAACACAGCAAAAGGAAATTAATTCCTCCAGCAACTTCCTCTTCATAAGCAGGTATCACACCAAACAACACCTTTTGGAAGTGATACCACATCCTCTCTTACTAGAGGCAAGAACAGTGGGAACAGGGTCCAAATACATGAAGAAGAGGGTGTTTAACACAGCAATTTTTTAAATTAAAGAATTCTGTTTCAGTAAAGGTATGAAAACACATTTTGAAACACATTTTAAATTAAACTAGACCATTTCAAGCACATACTTGGATTTTTTCTATTCTGTGAGGTTACACAGAATTTCATTTCTGTTAAGCATAAAATGTTTTAACCTTCCCACAAATGTTTAATTATAGGGTTATAAGTCCTGCACCATCTCTGATTTATCCCAGCTCTCGTGATAACATGAAAAGTGCTACAGAGTGAGCCAAAGGCAGGCTTGGGCATGGATCTATTTTTTTTTTTTTTTTCCTCTTTTAATCAAAGGACATTACTTACAGGGGAAACCCTTGGCATTTTCATTCACTTAACATGCATATTTTTCACACATTATGGATCATCAACTAAGTTACAGGAACACTGCTTGGCTCTGATCCATGCAACAATCATCTAAGACAGGTATTAATATAATCCCCATTTTGCAGATGAGAAAACTGACTCTCAGATGTTACCCAGAGTCACAGTGCTGCTCAGTGCAGCCCAGATCTTCTGAATATAAATCATCATGTTACAACAGCACACTGGTTGACATTATCATTTGCCTCAAAATACTGTTAAGGCATGATCCCCAGTTGATTACATATTTACTAATTTAGCTAAGAAACAATAAGGAGAAGCTTACAGTTGGACAAACTTCATAACCTCTTAAGCCTTTCTTTCTTCATAAAATGTGGTGAACATTACCTCTTACATAACTCACACAGCTGTGGATACTACATGAACATGTACTTTAAGAGCTTAGCTCAGTATCTGACACACCCAGAGTGATAATAAATGTTGGCAATTATCATTATTTTATCAGTAACTGCCAATGCAAAGCGCTGCAGTCAGGACGGGCCATATTTGAAGAAAAATGAAGTCCTCCATGGTGAGAGTATAGACTGAAGGGTCAGATCATACAGTCTTTTTAAGGAGCTGGGAGAATATTTAAGGAGACCAACTCTCAGATCTACATTTCCAAAGATCTTTCAGGCTCCAGTATGGAGAATAGAAATGGATAACAAGAGCTTAAAGGTAGGGAGCCCAGTCAGGAGGTTGGTGAGGAGTATCAATAAGGGATGATGGTGGCTAAGGCTAGCTGAGTGGCAGTGGGGTACACACATACTTGAGGGACTCAGGAGATAGAGAGGTGGTGGGACACCTGGACATAAGACAGGTGATACATGGTGGTAGTGTGCGCATGTGGAGAGGTGTACTGAAGAGTGTGTCAGGGGAGGGAGAGGAAAGAGTCAAGCCTGAACTCCAGGTTTCCAGCTCGAATGGCTGGATAGAAGGACACAAGAAGTGCTATTTCCTGAGATAAAGAATTCTGGAGAAAGAAGAGGCTTCATACAGATGACATCAGAATGTGCTCTGCAATCCCAAATGTCTCAAATTCCTTCTATTTGACCATGGGAAAGGGAGGCAGGAGGAATGTGTTTGATTAGCCCTTTTCTGGTAACCAGATAATAAATAATCAAAATGTGACTGGGAAGTTATCTGTGCTCTTGGTAGAGCTGACATCTCAAAACAAACACATTGAGTTTCTCTCTGGGGCTGCCAAGAAAGCCCATTCTTTTTGGTTAATGTGTAACTTTTTTCTACAAGATGACTGTGGGGAAATGGCAGGAGACCTCCAGGTTACCCACTTTCATATACCTTTGAGAGGGACAAGTATGGTTTATTAAACAAAGTATTTGAAATGTTTGGCATAGCTCCCAAACAGTTCAGGGTGATCTAGTACTGGCCTCTGTCAATTTAAACTTTATAATGGCTTGCCCCTTTTACCCAACATGATTCAGGGCTGTTTGTGGTCTAATCTTTACCCACATATATATTCCCCATTGATGTGTCTATTTTCAAGGAATGGAAATGACTTACTGATTAAAAATACAGAATAACTGGGAAGATACATTTTGCTGTCAGAGGAATCATAAAATGTGTATTTGTACAAGCTCCTTTCTGTCTGCAATGTATTTTCTTCCCTTGGTAAACTCCAATTCATCTTTTAAAACCCACATTCAAGATCCAATAGGCCTTAATATCCCTAAATGTTTTTTACTGAATATTTCACCCAACTGCTGCAGAATTTATATTCTTTTCATTAGCAAATGGAACATTTTCTAGAATAGACCATAGTCCACAAAACGAGTCTGCACAAATTCAAAAACATAGAAATTGGCCGGGTGCGGTGGCTCATGCCTGTAATCCCAACACTTTGGGAGGCCAAGGCAGGCAGATCACGAGGTCAGGAATTCAAGAACAGCCTGGCCAACATAGTGAAACTCCGTCTCTACTAAAAATACAAAAAATTAGCTGGGCGTGGTGACAGGCATCTGTAATCCCAGCTATTCGGGAAGCTGAGGCAGGAGAATCACTTGAACTTGGGAGGGGGAGGTTGCAGTGAGCCGAGATCACGCCATTGCACTCTAGACCAGGCAACAGTGCGAGACTTCATCTCAAAAATAAATAAATAAATAAAATAGAAATCATACCAAGCATCTTCTCTGACCACAATGGAATAAAACTTTACAACTAAATAACAAAAGGAACCTTGGAAAGTACATAAACATATGGAAATTAAACAACATGCTGCTGAAGAACCAATGAGTCAATGAAGAAATTAGGAAGGAAATTTAAAAATTTATTGAAACAAATTAAAATGGAAATATACAAAAACATATGGGATACAGCAAAAGAAGTACTAAGAGGAAAGTTTACAGCAATAAACACTGATATCAAAAAAGTAGAAAGACTTCAAATTAACAACCTAACAATACATCTCAAGGAACTAGAAAAGCAAGAACAAACTAAAGCCAAAATTAATAGAAGGAAAGAAATAATAAAGACCAGAGCAAAAATTAAGAAAATTAAAACTAAAAAGAAAAAAGATAGACAGCATAAAAAGTTGTTTTTTTGAAACAATACACAAAATCAATAAACCTCTAGGTAAGCTAAGAAAAAGAGAGCGAAGACACAAATAAATAAAACCAGGAATGAAGAAAAAGACATAACAACTGAGACCTCAGAAATACAAAGACTCATAAGTGATGGCAACTATGAACAACTATATACCAACAATCAGAAAACTTAGAAGAAATGGATAAATGCCTGGACACATACAACCTACCAAGATTGAACCATGAAGAAATAGAAAACCTCAACAAACCAGTAACAAGTAATGAGATTGAGGCTGTAATAAAAATTCTCCTATCAAGGAAAGGCCCAGGGCCTGATGGATTCACTGCTGAATTCTACCAAATATTTTTAAAATAACTAATATTAATCCTACTCAAACTATTTTTTTAAAAACTGGAAGAAGAAATACTTTTGAACTCATTCTACAAGGCCAGCATTGCCTGACACTAAAACTAGAGAAGGATACAACAAAAAAAGAAAACTACAGGCCAGTATCACTGAAGAACACAGATACAAAAATCCTCAACCAAATACTTGCAAACCAAATGCAACAACACATTACATAGATCGTTCACCATTATCAATAAAGATTCACTTCATGGCCGAGCGTGGTGGCTCACGCCTGTAATCCCAGCACTTTGGGAGGCTGAGGTGGGCAGATTACGAGGTCAGGAGGTCAAGACCATCCTGGCTAACATGGTGAAAGCCCGTCTCTACTAAAAATACAAAAAAATTAGCTGGGCACAGTGGCGGGCACCTGTAGTCCCAGTTACTCGGGAGGCTGAGGCAGGAGAATGTCATGAACCTGGGAGGTGGAGCTTGCAGTTAGCCGAGATTGCATGACTGCACTCCAGCCTGGGTGACAGAGCAAGACTCGGTCTCCAAAAAAAAAAAAACAAGTTTCACTTCATGGGTAAAAGGATGGCTCAATATATGCAAATCAATAAATGTTATATACCACATTAATATAATCAAGAACAAAAAATATATGATTATTTCAATAGATGCTGAAAAAGTATATGATAAAATTCAACAACCCTTTATGATAAAAATCCTCATGAGGCCAGGCGTGGCAGCTCACGCCTATAATACTAGCACTTTGGGAGGTGAGACAGGCAGATTACTTGAGGTCATGAGTTTGAGACCAGCCTGGCCAACATGGTGAAACCCCTGTCTCTACCAAAAATATAAAAATTAGCCAGGCATGGTGGCAGGTGCCTGTAATCCCAGCTACTTGGGAGGCTGAGGCAGGAGAACTGCTTGAATCCGGGAGGCGGAGGTTGCAGTGAGCCAAGATCGCGCCACTGCACTCCAGCCTGGGTGACAGAGCAAAACTCCGTCTCAAAAAAAAAAAAAAAAAAAAAACTCATGAAAATAGATATAGAAGGAACATACCTCAAAATAATAATGGCCATCTATGACAAATCCATGACTAACATCATACTGAATGGAGGAAAATTGAAGGCCTTTCCTCTAAAGAATGGAGCACAAGGATACCCACTTTCACCACTATTATTCAACATAATACTGAAAGTCGTGGCCGGAGCAATTAGGCAAAAAAAGAAATAAAGGACATCTAAATTGGAAAGGAAGAAGTCAGATTACCCTTGTTCGAACTCAACATGATCTTATGGCTAGAAAAACCTAAACACTCCACCAAAAAAACTGTTAGAACTGGCAAATGAATTCAGTAAAGTTGCAGAATACAAAACCAACATGCATAAATCAAGAGCATCCATATGTGCTAACAGCCAACAATCCAAAAAAGAAATCAAGAAACCAATGCCATTTTCAATAGCTACAAAAAAATATAAAATACCTGGGAATCAATCTAACCAAAAAAGTGAAATATCTACACAAGAAGAACTATGAAACTCTGATGGAAGAAATAGAAGAGGACACACACAAAAAAAGGTATTCCATGCTCATGGATTAGAAGAAATAATATTGTTAAAATGGCAATACTACCCAAAGCAATGTACAGATCCAATGTAATCTCTATCAAAATACCGATGACATCCTTCACAAAATTTAAAAAAAAAAAAAAAAAAAACCTAAAATGTATATGGAACCACAAAAGACTCCAAATAGCCAAAGCCACCCTGAGCAAAAAGAACAAAGTGAGAGGCATCACATTATCTGACTTCAAAGTTTATTATAAAGCTACTGTAACCAAGACAGCTTGGTACTAGCATAAAAACAAGCACATGGACTAATGGAACAAAATAGAGAGCCCAGATATAAATCCACACATTCACTACCAATTCATCTTTGACAAAGATGCCAAGAACTTGCAGTGGGGAGAGGACAGTCTTTTCCATAGATGGTGCTGGGAAAAGTGGGTAACTATATGCAGAAAAATGAAAATAGACCTATATCTTTCACTATACACAAAAATCAAATCAAAATGTATTAAAAACTTGAATCCAAAACCTGAAAATATAAAACGACTAGAAGAAAACATTAGAGAAATGTTCCAGGACATTGATCTGGACAAAAATTTCTTGTGGAAGACCTCAAAAGCACAGGCAACCAAAGCAAAAATACACAATTGGGACTATATGAAGCTAAAAAGCTTCTGCAAAGCAAAGAAAACAATCAATGAAGTGAAAAGACAACCCACTGAATGGCAGGAAATACTTGTGAACTATTCATTTGACAAGAAATTAATAACCAGAATATATAAGGAGCTCAAACAACTCAATAGTAAAAAAAAAAAAAAAAAAAAAAAAAAAAATTAAAAACTGGGCAAAAGAGTTGAACAGAATTAACAGATCTTCAAAAGAAGAAATAGAGATGGCACACAGTTATATGAAAAAATGTCCAACATCACCAATCAGAGAAATGCAAATCAAAATCACAATATAGTGTCATCTCACTTCAGTTAAAATAGTTTGTATTGGCCGGGCGCAGTGGCTCAAGCCTGTAATCCCAGCACTTTGGGAGGCCGAGACGGGCGGATCACGAGGTCAAGAGATCGAGACCATCCTGGCTAACACGGTGAAACCCCGTCTCTACTAAAAATACAAAAACTAGCCGGGCGAGGTGGCCGGTGCCTGTAGTCTCAGCTACTCGGGAGGCTGAGGCAGGAGAATGGCGTAAACCCGGGAGGCGGAGCTTGCAGTGAGCTGAGATCCGGCCACTGCACTCCAGTCCCGGCAACAGAGCAAGACTCTGCCTCAAAAAAAAAAAAAAAAAAAATAGTTTGTATCAAAAAGGCAGGTAATACCAGATACTGGTGAAAATGTGGAGGAAAGGGAACTCTTATACACTGTTGGTGGGAATGTAAATTAGTACAATCACTCTGGAGAACAGTATGAAGGTTCCATATGACCCAGCAATTCCACTGGAGATATATCCAAAAGAAAGGAAATGAATATATCGAAGATAAAGCTGCACTCCCATGTTTACTGCAGCACTATTCACAATAGCCGAAATACGGAATCAACCTAAGTGCCTACCAATGGATGAATGGATAAATAAAATGTGGTATATACGTACACAATGAAATATTATTCACATAAAAAAGAATGAAATCCTGTCATTTGCAGCAACGAGGATGGAACTGGAGGCCATTATAACTGAAATAACCCAAGCACAGAAAGAGAAATACTGCATGTTTTTTACTCATATGCAGAAACTAAAAATGTGGATCTCATGAAGATAAACAGTAGATTAGTAGTTAACAGAGGCCAGGAAGGGGAGTGGGATGGGGTTTGAAAATAATATAAATGTAATTAAACTGTACACTTAAAATGGTACATTATATATGCATCTTTAACTCAAATGTTTTTTAAAAAAAAGTTCAAGTGCTCTCTTGTCTCTGATCATTTCTCTAATACTCACAGAAATGCTTAGTCATCTTTATACTCAAGCCCCTGTTTATTTTCATCTATTACAGCTTTTTTCAGTAGAGCAACATGGTTAAGTCCACAGGCTGGATTTTCACTCTGGTACCATTTACTACTTGATTAACCTTAAGCAACTTACTAACCTCTCCAGGCCTCAATTATCTAGTGTGTAAAGTGTAAATGAGCATTGTAGGATTGTTGTCAGAATTAAGTAGCACAACATAAACACAGTAAATGCCAGCTTGTGGTCAAGCAGTACTGAATAAACTGCTTATATCTGTTCCCCTTCTAGACACCGAGCTCCATGAGAAGAGAGACCATAACTTACTCATTTTTGTAACCCCAGTGTCCACTGTGCATGTGTTGCTCATATGGTAGATGCTCAGCAGGTATTTGCTGAGTGAATGAATGAGTGAAAGAATAAAGGAATGAACCCCATTTGGCAATCTATTTTTATAATAAGATTTGTCCACATGTACCACATCTTGAGGAGGGAACAGGTGAACCCATTTTATTGGGTTTTTAGACCGTAACAGAATGAAAGTATAGAAAATTTATTGCCCCAACAACATTTTTGAAGGTTTTAAAAACTGGCTATTACACACACACACACACACACACACACACACACACCCCAAATGTCAATATCTGTAATGAGTCTCAGCTAAAAGTTGGCTAAATTATTCTTAGCACAATAGGCAAATAGCTCCAGAATCATTAACTCAATCAAGTAAATAATATTAATTTAAAGTACTCCGTAATTATATATTTACTTGATATATAATTATACACCATTAAGCAAACATACAATTAGAATTTTTTAAAAGCATGTGCTCTGTCTAAAAGGGGAAACCACTAAGGCATAAACAAAACCAACAAAATAAAAAAGGAATTCAATCACTGCAAGCTATTTTTGTAGCTCTCTGGAGTTCATAGCTTCATGCAGTAACTGACATTTCGCAATGCTGTCTCCAGTTTTCCTGAACACCTTGAACACCTCCTGGGTTTGCTTAGCATCAGAGGACACCATACAAATTACAGGGCTGCCATGATACCACCCAGTGGGAAAAAGAGGCCAAATCATCGCCAGGGCTGAATACCATTCAATTTTCAAGTCTCCATCATCCCTAGCCCAAGACAGGATGGGCAGAAGCAGCCACTCACTAAGCATAGGAATGAAAGCTTCTACAGAGAGTATGACTTAATTGCCATATCTAGTGTTTTATGAATCACTCACCATTTTTGGAGGATGCGGATAATTCAGTCAATCATTTATTGTGGCATTTTATTATCACCAATATTAATCATAGCTACTACTAACTGAATGATGACTCTAAGCAAGACACTGCTATCAAATTTATTCCTTACAACAAACCTACAAAAAAAAAAATTTAGGAATGCTTGTGAGATAGGCGGTCTCTTATTGGCATATCCATTTTACACAGGAGAAAAACGAGTCCAAAGAGAGGTAAAAGTGACTTGCCCAGGAAGAAGAACAGCTGAGATGTGAAGCCAGGATAATTTTTAAAGTCTAAAGTTTGTATACACTATACAGCTTCATCTCAGTTTAAAAAAATAAAATTTGTGCACTCTCCATTATACTACATTGTCTGATGACTGATAACAATAACTCCACCTTGCATTTGCAGAGTGGTTACAGCTTCAAGTGATGGCTGTATTTTACCAGGGTTAAGACATTCAATTCATGCAAGGCTGCATAACTAGAATGTGGGAGTCTCTGGTCCTCTGGCCCCAGGCCAGGGATTGTTTCTTTCACTCCAGTTATTTCCTGTCGTGACACTGAGGCATGGTGGCAGAGTGAGAGATGAAGTATGAGCTATAAAGTTCCTCCACTCCAGCCAATCTCCCACCAACCTCCCACCAATGCAGAAGCAACTGGGAGCTGTGGTGACCTCTTCAGTGTGCTCTGGAAGAAAAAGGAGTAAAAACATTGACCTTCAATCATGAGTCCTTTAAGACACCACGTTGATAATACATTTTCCAAAAATCAAATTGTTCCCAAAGGGAAAGAAATCCTACAAGATTATGTCATTCAGAAATAGTTGGCCGGGCGCGGTGGCTCAAGCCTGTAATCCCAGCACTTTGGGAGGCCAAGACGGACGGATCACGAGGTCAGGAGATCGAGACCATCCTGGCTAACACGGTGAAACCCCATCTCTACTAAAAAAAATACAAAAAAACTAGCCAGGCGAGGTGGTAGGCGCCTGTAGTCCCAGCTGCTCGGGAGGCTGAGGCAGGAGAATGATGTAAACGCGGGTGGCAGAGCTTGCAGTGAGCTGAGATCCGGCCACTGCACTCCAGCCTGGGCAACAGAGCAAGACTCCGTCTCAAAAAAAAAAAAAAGAAAGAAATAGTTAAGAGGGTAGAGTCTAAAAGAACCAGCTGGACTGCAGATTTCTTTGCTCCTAGAAGGACTCCGTCACCATACTGTCCTTCCTGGGTGGACAGTGGAAGGAGGAGAGACAAAGTGGCCCTGGAATAAATAGCATTAATCAGAACTTAAGAACTTTGGAGCCAGGTTAGACTTGTCCACTCATCCAGCTTTCCATTTATTGCCAACAGTAATGCCAAGAAATGTGTAAAGGTTCCTGATATTCTGGGGCACAGCTATAAATCTTCTGTGCAGAAACCAAACCAGTATATACACGCATACACACACATAGGCATGGAGTGGATGGGAACAGTGTTTATGTTGGGATGATGAGAAAGGTTTAAGTATAGATAGTCGTGTTGGTTACACAACATTTGGGAATGTAATTAATGCCACTGAAATTGTATGCTACAAATGGTTACAATTATAAGTTTATGTTATGTATATTTTACCACAATAATTTTTTTAAAGGATGGAAAACAGATGGTTAAGCTCTCTGAAGCCCTCCTATAGATCTACATACACCGAGGAGTCATTATGAACATCTGGTTTGACTGATGCATCTTGTTGGTCTCCAGGACTTCACTGTCAGCATCAGTACTCTTATTTCCTCAAGGTGGATATTGGCTATAAAGAGTAAAAAAAAAAAATTTTTAAATAAAAACACCTGAGGTTCAATACCTCCTTTGCAGTCCTGAGCAGGTATTCTAGTACTTTGCTTTTGAATGCTGGGCTATGTGCTATGCATTCTTTTGAGTTGTAGCCTCTGCTAAACTGAGACTAAACAAAGTCCTATTTTAACATCCTGTGACATATGCAAATACGTAATAGAAAAATGAGGAAAATAGTATTGATTATTTCCTACCATTCCTGTCAACCAATGTGGCTTCTAAGCATAAAAGTGAATCAAAATACAGAATGACAACTCTCAGCAAAGTAAAATCTTTCTGGAAACAGCCTGTCTTTGCCAACATCACTACCTACATCCTCAAATGCAGGTTTGAACACATACAAACAATCATATAATCATCATGTAAAGTGACTGAATTCAGGTTTCAACACACAGAGGTATATGATGTGGGCAGATCCAGACTCCTACGAGTTTATAAATAAAAAATTCCTATGAGTTTATACACCCTTATGAATCTATAAATAAAACCAGTTCCATGTTCGGTATTTATGGTAGACTCTACCATCAACACTTATTAAAATAAGGTTTCATTTCAGACCTAGCACTCCACAGAACTGGAAGGAGTAAGAAATGGTTCTAGTCCTCATGAATTGAAAGGTAAAAACAAAGAAAACTTTTCTAAGTCATGCAACAATGAGATGCAAATCCATTAACAGTGTTAGTGCTGGGGAAAGAAAGGTCTAGGAGTTTGAAAAGAGATGTAGGCAAATCAAAAACAAAGGTAAGATGGAAATACTATGGTTTTGGGACTGCCTCCCTGAGATGCAACTAACGGTAAAGGAGACAGGTCAGAGGATCCACTTCCATTCTGCCGAATTCTAGGACTATCTAGGAAGAGCTAAAGATGTAGTGCAATCCTGTGTTTTAGGAGAAATAATTGGAAAAGCCTCATGGCATGTGGAAATCTTCTCCTTAGCAAAACTAGGCTAATAAAGAAGAAGATGGGCTGGGGGTGGTGGCTCACACCTATAATCCCAGCAGTTCTGGAGGCTGAGGCAGGTGGATCACTTAAGGCCAGGAGTTCGAGACCAGCCTGGCCAACATGGCAAAATCATCTCCACTAAATATACAAAAATTAGCTGGGCATAGTGGCACACATCTGTAATCCCAGCTACTTGGGTGACTGAGGTACACGAATCACTTGAACCCAGGAGGTGGAGGTTGCAGTGAGCCAAGATCATGCCATTGCACTCCAGCCTGGGCAACTGAGTGAGGCTCTTTTGGAAGGGAGAGGAGGAGGTGGGGGAGGAGGAGGAGGAGGAAGAAGAATAAGAAGAATAAGGAGAAGGAGAAGGAGAGAGAGGGAGGAGGAGGATGGGGAGGGGGAGGGAGGGGGAGGAAGGAGGAAGGGAGAAGAAGGAGGAGGAGGAAGAGGAGGAGGAGGAAGGACGAGAAGAGAAAGAAAGAAAGAGAAAGAAAAGAAAGAAAGAAAGGAAGAAAGGAAGAGAGAGAGAAAGAAAAAGAAAGGAAGGAAGGAAGGAAGGAAGGAAGGAAGGAAGGAAGGAAGGAAGGGGAGCGAAGGGGAGGGGAGGGGAGAGATGAAGGATGTGAGACATGGGTGACTTTTAAGGGAGAAGGAGTGGCTCATGTAAGGAGATTGTGTGTGTCTGTGTGCACATGAGCACATGCATATCCCTGGTTGGAGCATATGGTTTTGGGTCAATGAAGAACCGTAAAAGATGAAGTTAGAGAAGCAGATAGAGGCTAGATCATCAAAAGCCTCACAAGATATTTTATGATTTGTATAGGCAAGAAATACCCCACTCCTCTGACCTATATAAGCCTTTCTCCTGCTCTAAAGTCCAGCTGTCACTGTTGTCTCCCTTTACTAATCTCCCTTGGCAGGTATTGTAAATATTATTTGTACTTATCTTTAGACTGTCCTGGGTTCTCTCGCCAACTAGGCTTAGGTGTCTCGAGAACACAAACCAAGTATTTATTTTATATCTATAGTGTTTAACAATTCTTTGCACATTCATGCTTTTAAAAAACATTGATTATCTATGTCAGGCACTGTTCTAGGTATCAAAAAAAAAAATGCTCCCTCCTCTTCTAGGGCAAGTAAGAGCAGCCCAGGGTAGAGGTTTAATATGTAATCTCTGATTCCTTTGGTAAACCATTAAGTCCGGTCACAAAATTTTTAGTTACACTGATGGATGCCTTTCATTAAAAACATCTTTATAGAGAGTGCCTTTTATAGATATTATACAAAGTGACATATTTATATATATAAATGCTTCTATGATGATATTATATCTTTATTTACTTTCAGAGGGAAAATGCTCCAGATTATCACAGATCTTTCAAGGCCAAATAAAATTTCTATGAAATATTGCATAGGATGTTCCACAGTCCTTAAATTATGAAAATAATGGCACTGACTTAACCTCCAAACAAGAAAAATAATTCAAAAGATTTGCCTTACATCAAGAACAAAATATCTATCCACATTTTTGTTTGATGTTAATTCACTTGTTCTGAATTAGCTAATAGACGGAGTAAGAGTTGGAAGGTTATTTTATTACAGAAGATTTTAAAGAGATGCATTTAAAATCTTCATTATAGAATGGCAATTTAGATCAAACCACTTCAGAATGGCATTATCAGTGCTTTATCAAAGAGTGGTCCCCACAGCAACATCAGGAACAGCCCCCAGGAAGCTGTTAGAAATGCAGATTCTTATGCCTCCCTTGTCCTTCTGAATCAGAAGTCTGTGTTTAACAAGCCCTCCAAGTGATTCTGATGCACACCAAAATTTGAGACTGTTTTCAGAACATGCTGAAAAAGAGGTCCTTAAAACTCTCCCATATCTTATTGAATATTAGGGCAGGAAGGAGCCTTACAAAGCATGTATACCAATTTTCTTGTGTGTTTTACAGATCTGGAAACTGAGGCCCAGAGATTACCAATGGTAACAGGAATTTGGAACAAAGTGTGTGTTCCAGCATCAAAGCTGAGATCCTAGATACACAGCATTGTCACCCAGCTATTGTTTTTCACACTTGATATCAAGTTTCACTTTTAAAGGATCCATGCATAGAAAGTCCATTCTATTTATTAATAGACCCAAATGAAGTTGCAGAACCAATCATATGTAAAGGCTAAGTCAAAAATATTTAGAGATGTTCTTGAGAGGGGGGGAAAATGCCTTTTTTCAGTGAGTAAGTCAGAATTCAGTGGCCAGAAATATCAGGCTCAATATCAGATTCAATCTAAGCTAATTCTCAGTTCCTTAACCAGGCTGAAACTAGGAATGTTTACCTGCCTAGTTCAAAAAACTTCTTAAAATATATTCATAGAAAGATGTTCCCATTAATACTTGTTGGTACTCTTCTATCCACACTGCCTCATCTTGATACCAAGTAGCAATAAAGAAGAGTCAAAGGCATAAGTAGTGTAACAGCATGAAGGCAGCCAACTGCACTAGCGGCAGTTCAATCTCCAACTTAAGCCTCATGAACAACGTGCCATGGAACAACCAGGCACCAATAGACTTGAGACCCCAGCTTCAATGGTATTTCATTGACAGATACACTTTTCTGTAAGTATCCTCACCCAAGGAAAATTTTTAGGCTATCTCATAGCAGTCTAATAAATATTTTGTGGACAGAAGTGTCCAGAGTGTATGGTTTTTCAGCTTCAGATGCCTAAGGGCATATGTTTTAAGGGTATCTCTGAGGACGAAAAACACTATCACGTCTTCAACAGTATGATCTCAGGGCTAAAAATCCTTACCCGGCTGTGAAACTTGGCAGTTCGATAAGACTTAGGTGACAGATTGTATACTGTGTAGTGGTCAAGATGTCTGGAATCCAAAAAGCTTCGAATGTCATCAACCTGATTCCTGAATCCTATGTCAACATTGTCCAGAGGAAAGGACATCACTAGGAGAGAGATCACACAGAAAGAAAACAGGTTACATGTTTAGGTCTGCTGTAATGATGGGCAGCAACTGGAAGCTGAGCCAAAGCACTGTTAATAAACATGAGAAACTTACCAATAATTCTGGAGGTAACATAAGTGAAGTCTAAATCTCCCTTTGTGTAGCTAAAAGCAAGACAAAAATGGGCACTCATTAAAATGATCCAAATATGCCAAGATTTCTCTCTCTCAATCACTTGCGCATATGAACTGGGACATTGCTGTCTAGGGGGCATGTTTTGACTCCCCTCCAGCCCTTCTCTCCAACAAGGAAGAATCACTGAGAAAAGACAGCCTATGACCTCAGGGGTATAAATAAGCCACTCCAACTGGTGCATTCTAATGCCCTTGTAGATGCCACTTCATGATCTGAATCAATCTCAGAATAGAAAACTCTGCTTATTTATCAACACCAATTGTCCTAGCCTCTTTGCCTACATGGAAATGTCTTCCATAATTGTAAGTGGCTAAGGGGTAGGGGAAGAAGTGGTTGAGAAAAAATAAATGACACCATTTTTCTGCCTACCAGACCCTGGTTGAGAATTAGAGGTAAGAGTAGTTTTATCTTTTAACAAAGATTAAAACTGTGATTAATACATTAGACTTGACATTTGAATTTCTGAGTTAGAACTGCATATTATAACTCGAAGTGACCCTAGAATTTTCTAATACTTAATAATAAAAAATAACTCCTATGACCTGCTTATAAGAATTTTCATACACTGGAAGCATAGAAAACTTCTCTCACTGAACAAATGTTAAAGGGCTAGTAGGATACAAAAACAAAGTTCTGATTTGATTACAATCCATAGGTAACACTTATTCAGATTGTATGTATATTTTAATCTCATTTAATCCCTAAACAACCCAAAGACACAAATCCTGTCAGGGTATTTTTAAAAAGCTCAAAAAAAGCTCAGAGAGGTTAATTAATTTGCCTGAGGGCTCTTAGTTAACAAGGGCAGATATTGCGTTAGAACCCAAGATGTTTGATTCTAAAGACAGGGAGGGCAACTGTTATGCTCTAATGTGGCAATGAACTGAGTCCTCCCAGCCTGTGATTATAGCTTCTAAAGGACTTAATTTTATGTCTTCAATGACATTTCTCAGTTGATCAGATCCCATAAAATTACATCCCAAAATTGACACTCTTTGAGCCAGACAAGCAGACAGCAGGTAACCAGATCCTTTGAGAGCATGGGGATCCACTAAATTAACCGGGAAGAATGTGCGTACCTGGTCACAGATTGTATCACTCTAGAAGATGTGTCTTTGAGGGTGTCTTTCAAGTTGTCCTTTAGGTTACTAAAGAGCCTCCCTGCACCTCCTTTTACCATGTCAAAGAGACCTCCCCCATAGCTGGGCTCCATGTCTGGAGATGAGGCACCTGCCAAACACAAAACAAAACAAAACAAAACAAAAAATGGTGATGGCAGAGAATCCATGGAAACCCAATCCCTCTTCATTCTTAAAACATACACAGACTGTCTTTAAGAGTCTGGGACAGATATTCCTGGAAATTGTGTCCCGCTCTCAGAACTTATAGACTCTGAGTTATAGCACTGCTACTGGTTCTCAGGGGAGACCTAGGTCAGTCCTTCACTGAGTCCCAGGAACAGAAACCTCCATTATTGCTGCCACTGGCCATGTGTGACAATTGAGCACCTGAAATATGGCTAGTCTCAACTGAAATGTGCAGTAAATATAAAACACACAACATATTTCAAAGACTTGGTGCAAAAAAAAAAAAGATTATAAAGTATCTCAATATTTCTATACTGATTACATGTTGAAATAATAATTTTAGATATATTGAATTAAATAAATTATACCTTTAAAATCAATTTCACCTGCTCCTTTTTACCTGTTTAGTGTGGATACTGGAAATTTTTAAACTACATATGTGGCCTTTATTGTACAACATTTGGACAGTGCTGCTCCAGAGAGACTGCTGAGGAAAGCAGTAGTCAACTTCAGTGAGTTGAGGGCACTCCTCTGCCCTTTGATGAAGCTGACGATATTAGAAACCCCATTCCATGACTGTCCCTTAAAGCACTGGTTCACTTCTATCATGAAAAACACCTTCTGAAGGGGCTTTAGTACAGCTTTTAGGCCTTAGGATGCATGGTGGCCATTAGTGCTATCTGTCAAATATTTCAGGTTCTCTTCCCTTATAGCTTCTTAAAATTGTGCTTTTTGGCCCCTTGTGCTTAGCTCCAGTCCAGGGTTTCTCAATCTCAGCACTAATGACATTTTAGGCCAAATACTTCTTTGTTGTGTGTGTGTTGAGGGGGCTGTCCCTGTGCACTAGAGGGTGTTGAGTAGCATTCTTGGCCTCTATTCATTAGATGCCAGTAGCACCTGCCCCAACCCCCACTCCACCTCTGAGTTGTGACAATAAAAAATGTCTCCAGAGACTGGCAAATATCCCCTAGTGGGGGCAAAATTATCCCTGGTTGAAAACCACTGCTCCAGCCTATGATGTGTGAGGGGAAGTGCTGTGTATCACAGTGTATGTTGTGCATCACTTCCAGGGTACATTTAACTGTTAATGTGATATTCTCCGTAGTTTCTCTCTCTCTCTATTTCTCTCTCCTCTCTCTCTCTCTCTCTGTATCTCTGTATCTCTCTCCCTTTGCCATAGCAACCGGCAAGGTTGGAGACTGTGGCTGCTGGACTTCTGGGTCCCAGAGACAGGAGCTACGTGGCAGATGACCTTTGATGACCCAGGTGACCTTTGATGAATATTTGGCATGAGTAAGCAATATGGTTTGGTTCTGTGTCCCCACTCAAATCTCATCTCAAGTTGTAATCTCCAAGTGTCAGGGGAGGGACCCGGTGGGAAGTGATTGGATCATGGAGGCGGATTTTCCCCATGCTATTCTCGTGACAGTGAGAGATCTGATGGTTTTTAAATGTGGCACTTCCCCCTTTGCTCACTTTCTCTCTCCTACCATCATGTAAGATGTGACTTGCTTCCTCTTTACCCTCTGTCATGGTTGTAAGTTTCCTGAGGCCTCTCCAGTCATGCGGAATTTTGAGTCAATTAAACTTCTTTTCTTTATAAATTACTGAGTCTCAGGTAGTTCTTTAAAGCAACGTGAAAACAGATGAATACAGTAAGAAACACCTGTTTGTTAATAGAGGCCACCGATCTTTTGGGAATGTTCATAACCAAAGCACAACCTAATCTATGCAGGCTGATACAGGAAGGAAGCAGGAATCTGTGTCGAGGAGGTGGCTAATGTGAACAGTGGCCAGGTAGGGCTTTAAGGCCTAGCAGTCAAGAGTCATTCTCACCTGGGTTCCTGCCCAGCTTTGCTACGCCTAGCTGTGTGACCCTGGAAGTCAGTCTTTATAAGTCTCTTTCTTTCCATCTGTAAAATAGGGATAAAAATTGTGCCTACTCCATAGGGAAAGATTAAATAAGTGCATATAAAGCTGTTGGCATGGTACCTAATAAATCTAGGGGTCAAGAGAACGTAACTAAACTCTATTATGCCACATCCTGAAATTCCTGTATTGGTGGTATTTTTAATCTTTGTTCACTTTCCAACTATATGATGACAAAAGACAAGAATGGCATCTATTCTTTTTTTTAATTGTAATATATAAGATTTTCAAAATAAATATCAATAAAAATACTCATGTAATAGGCACTATAATTGCTAACATATATAAAACTTACTATCTGGTAGGTATTTTTCTAAGCATTTTATCTATATTCACTCATTTAATCCTCATAGCATCCCTATGAAACAGATAATATTATTATTCCTATGTTATAGATCAGAAAACTGAGGCACAGAGGTTAGGAAACTTGTCTAAGGGCATATAAGCTAGTGAATATTTACCAGCAGAGTTGAGATTGAGCCCCAGGCAACCCTTCCTATCACATCTCTCTTTCTTCTCCTAATATCAGCCTGAATTTTATATTTATCATTCCAATTAATTTCTTCAAACTTGTATTACATATGTTTGTATCCACAAAAAATATATTAATATTATTTTCCAAGATTTCAAGCTGTACATAAATGGTTTTCTATTTGAATAATTTTACAACTTTATTTTTTTCACTTACTTTTGTTTAAAATTCATCTATGCTGGTACCAAATGCAGCTTTAGTTCAATTAATGTGTGTATCAATTACCCCACTGATGGACACGTAGGCTATTTGTTAGAATAAGCAACACAGTGAAGAACACATCACTTTGATAACATATACAAGACTCTCTCTAGATTATACCTACAAGCAGAATTTGCCAGTAAATAAGGTATGTGCATATTCATATATCTAGATATTGACAAATCATTCTCCAAAGCAGTCACAGCAGTTTAAATTCCTACAACTAGTACATATGTGTTCCTTCACTCTATATTCTCCTTAACACTCAGTATTGTCAGACTTCTACATTTTTACCACTTTGTCAAGTATAAATAAGTATCTTACTTGGGTCCTATTTTGGTAATTTCCCTGATTACTAATGAGGTGAAGTATCTTTTATTGTGTTTACTAGCCAGGTGACTGTTCTTTCAATTGTATTTCAGGTACCTACTACACTCCTACATGCCATTTAAGTGTTCATACATATATATATAAATACATGTTGACTGTCATGTTCTTGCATCCTGATCTTAAGAGCTATTGATACCTAACAGATGTTTAAGTCACCATTAGACATCTATTAGAAAATGAGGCTCTGTTAGAAATTGCAAAGAACATTGAGTACTGGTAAACAAAAAAATGAATGGACGTATGAACAAACATTAATCATTTCTACCACTAACTGAGCTCTCCAGTGCAACAGGAACTGTGCTCAGACCTTTATGATAGTACAGTTTCATATAGCAGGAGAGTGGAAGTGGTTATTATCCCCAGTTTACAGATGAAGCAATAGAAACTCAAAGAAGGAAAGTAACTCACCAAAGAGTCCAGTTAACAAGTGGAAGGGTCAGCAATTCAAACCCAGATCTGTGCAATTCCAAAGCCTTGCTAATCTACCATTTCACACTATTCACTCAGCTCAGGATTCCAACAACTATAATCAAGATGAGCCTTACCTGCCTATACACAACTGCCTCTCTCCTATTCCCTGCTCTCCTCCACCTCCCACCCACACACCTTTCATCTGGCTGCTTTCAGCAGCAGATGTCCCCACAATAAGCACCCTCATAAATCACTGCAAGCCAGGCAAACCAAGTCAATCTCATTATGCAGGCAGCCGAGCCTCTGTCTCCCCTACTGCTTCACAGCCCTGAATAAAAGGCCAGGAACAGGTCTAATGGGCAGCTCCACAGACTAGGACTAGTGTTACAAATCTGAGAATGCTCTCTTGTGTCCTGTTTCATACGAAATAGAGCACATTATTTCCCTGTAAACACACCCCCCATGTAAAAATCTGTATCGTGTTTTTGTTTTAAATATAGTGAGGACAGAGCAGCATAAAATGTTTATAATTCTCCCATTTCCATCCCTGTAACATTTTCATGTGCTCAGTCTGAACACCCCTTTGATATGTAACTGTTTAAGAGATGACACCAAATAGATTGGATGTCTCTTCAGCTCTCAATTTTATGCTGGAACAGAACTACAAGGCATAATAAATATCCTTGATTATCTAAAAATCAGACTCTCACCATCCCTCAGGCTGCATGCCCTGCTCATTACAGCTTTGGAATGCTGCAGAAATCAGAACAACTTGCCAGAGTCCATCTGTAACCTTCATATATTCAAACTGTATGTTGAACTGGCCAGGACACACAAAAAAGAAGAGAGGCATTATTTGACGTTGCTCTACTGGTTCTTTTAGGTAGATATTCTGGCTTTCCCTGATGAGCCACATAAGTGCCAAAAGTGCAGATTCTGCAAATATTTTAGCCTAAGCTAGTTGAAAGAAAGGGCAGAGAGGTTTCAAAGTATGGCACAACGAAGAATAAAATGGTGCAATGAGAAAGAAATGCAAAAGAAAAACAATGACCACAGTAGATCAAGGGGTAACAAACTGGATCCCATGGGCCGGATCCAGTCCATGGCCTGTTTTTGTACAGTCTGTGAAATAACAATGGCTTTTACATTTTTAAATGATTGAAAAAAAAGTCAAAAGAGGAATGATGCTTCATAACGTGAAACTGATAAGAGGGTCAAATTTCAATGTCCAGAAGTGAAGTACTTGTGTTTACATCTTGCCTATGGCTGCTTTCATGCTACAATGCAGTTAAATAGTTGTGACACAGATCTTATGGCCCACAAAGTCCAAAGCATATACTCTCTGGCCCTTTAGAGAAGAAGTTTTCCAACCCTTGCCTCAGATGGTTAACACCACTTGCGTTCTTAGGAATGCAGAGCTTGCTACCTCCAACACCTTTCTAAATGCTTTGGCTAAAATGGCACCCAGTGGAAAGAACACTCTGTGCTCACTAAGGTTCCCTTACAGGGTGTAAGGGAGTGGAGGTTAGGACATTAGAGTTGAGAGAGCACGTGAGTGTCATCCAAAGAGAAAGGTCCAGGTCTGCCTCTAAGGCTCCAGGTAGATTCTTGCTTCATGATGTCTTGTGGTGTGAAAATCTAAGCCCACCAAAGACAAACATCAGAGAATTGCACTTTTACCTCTGAGTCACTTTACCGGTGTAAGAAACAAGTTTTCCTTGGGATTCCTAATGTTTGGGAAACTAGAAGCAGTATCCTATTCCTTCCAAATTGTAGGAACCTGACCAATTCTTGCTCTCAAGAGTGATACAAAATTTGTTTCCTGGGAGAGAATTTCTGTCTCCCACTAGATTGCTAGTTAGCTGTTATCATTTATTTGTATCGAGCTTCATTCCAAAAGAGATTTGAGATGATTCAATAGTTATTTAGAAATTATATAAAGAGGGTAAGCACAAATGCTAGGGTTAGTCTTAACTGCCTTAATGTAACTAAAAATATAAAAAAGTAAGCGTGGCTGCTTTTCATAGACATTTTATTGATTTCTTAGCCATGGACAAAACCCTGTGAGAAGTGGTATGGAAGGAGGAGTGTCCATAATGCATAGTGATCATCCCCTCATATGCTTATTCAGTATATGCCTGTGGCACCCTAGGCTGTGGATAATTCCATCTGGTCCCCCTAGGAAGAAATGTTCCCCCATAAATTACTGTTGTCAAAAGAAGGATGGTATGCAAGCACTTACCAAAAAGAGACGTTCATCAAGATATTGTTTACCATGGCAAGAGGCTATAAGTGATGTATTTTTTTCAATAGTAAGGGAATTGGTTAAATATCTCTAATAATGCCGTATGGTTAGCTACTAAAATCACTTTGTAGAAGAGTACAGATGGGCATGGCAAAGGCTAAATGAAAAATAAGCCGGCTACAACACATAATCCACAGTATAATCTTACTTCTGTAGAAGAAAACTATCTGAGTTTAGGGAAAGAATTCAGAGGATACAATAAACATAAAATAATAACAACTCAAACCTACTGAATGCCTACCACGTACTAGGCCACTGATCTAAATTCTTTATATGTAGTAACACATTTAATCTTCACAACTACCCTATGAAGTCAATACCATTACTATCTTCATCTTATACACAAGAAAATTGAAGCAAAGACACATCAGTGATTCACCCCAGGTCCTATAGTTAGTAAGCTAGGATTTGTACCCATACAGGCTATTCTAGAGTCCAGGCTTTTATCCACTACATTTTCAAAACAGTTATAGTAATTATATTTAATTACATCTGGGAGAATGATGAGTGATGTTTGTTTGTCTGATTATATTTTCTAAATTTTCTGCAAGACACATTCATTAGTTTTTTGTCGTTGTTGTTGAGACCAAGTCTCACTCTATCGCCCAGGCCAGCATGTAGTGGCACAATCTCAGCTCATTGCAACCTCTGCCTCCCAGGTTCAAGTGATTCTCCTGTGTCGGCCTCCTGAAAAGCTGGGATTACAGGTGCCTGCCACCATGCCCAGCTAATTTATGTATTTTTAGTAGAGATGGGGCTTCGCCATGTTGGCCAGGCTAGTCTCAAACTCCTGACCTCAAGTGACCCACCGGCCTCGGCCTCCCAATGTGCTGGGATTACAGGCATGAGCCACCATGCCCTGCCACATTCATTAGTTTTACAATTAAAAACATGTTATATAAAACAAAGAGCCAAGTGCTATGCTATTCAAGTTTTACATGTCCTTCCTCAACAGCTGTAGAGACCTCCCTCCTCTTGCATGATTCACCACAGTTTAGAGTCACACAAGTTTCTCAGTTGGCCTGGGAGAGAGAGGCAGGCAAAGGCTGCCAACAGCCTTCCAAGAGCCTGTGTGCCCCCCTCACTCCAAGCAGGCTAGGGGTTTGCTAGGAAGGAACATCTTTCTACACTTGACTCATTCTAAGACTTCAGACCCGGCTTCCTCACAGTGGTAACTGTCTCAGCTCCACCCTCAATACTCAAGATGATCTAATATGCTGAGGACAGGGAGGAGATGGGCAGCAACTTGGCACCAACTGCAGTTCTTGCTCTCAAGAACTCAACCAACGCTTGGCACCAACTGCAGTTCTTGGGACATCAGCCTTCTTCAGTGAGTCCTCTGGGACTCCACAAAGACGCTTCCACGGGACATTACTTTTCCTCTTTCCAGAACATTTTCATCATCCATTTCTAGTAAAGTGAGTTAGTATCCCATAGTGTTCAGGATCAGCCTTTTGGAGAGATGACTGATAAAGTGAACTTGGCATTAGAATGTCATATTCGTATTCCCATTCACCAGTGGGCATTTTTCTCAGTGGTTAAGAGTTACAATGTTAAAAATGTCTTGTCCTGGCTTCTATAAAATTGACAACTGTGGGACAGAAATCCCTGAAACTAAAGTGACTCTGTAGAGATGCCCCATTAGCCCCTGCTCTAGGGAAAGCCCATTCCTTCACAGTGCTTGGCAAAGGGCAAGGAAGGAACTAGTGTCATTATCACAAAGGGCTTCGTCATCCTTCTTTATAACAGATTTTTCAGCTCTTGGCTCCCAGCAGTTAGAGAAATGGATCATATGGGCATAACAAGCAGATATACCATGGAAAAAGTCACTGCCTTGGCTTCTAAGGCGGCTTACGTCTCATTGCCCATTCATCTCTCCAGGGAAGCTTTGAGGAAACGTAATGGACTCTGAGAAAAGAGGTCTCAGACTTGAGACTTGGTTTTTCTGCTTAAAAGCTGTGTGACCTTGAGCATGTCATTTTATTCCTGTAGGCTTCCTTCCCCCCACCAACTCCCCACCCTATAAACTGGAACTAATTAAGAACCAAAACTTTTCTACATGCCTCATGTCATCAACAGGATCAAATAAGACCATGCATGACATTGTGATTTTTATGTAATGAGATCTTCTAAAATGACCAGAAATTTTTATTTTTTTAAATTTATTTTATTTTATTTTATTTTATTTTATTTATTTTTGAGACAGAGTATCATTCTGTTGTCTAGGCTGCAGTGCAGTGATGCAGTCTCGGCTCGCTGCAGTGCAGTGATGCAGTCTCGGCTCACTGCAACCTCCACCTCCTGGGCTCAAGTGAGTCTCCCACCTCAGCCTCCCGAGTAGCTGGGATTACAGGTGCACGCCACCACACCCAGCTAATTTTTGTATATTTTTTGTAGAGACAGGGTTTCACCATGTTCCCCAGGCTGGTCTCGAACTCCTAACCTCAGGTGATTGGCTGGCCTTAGCCTCCCAAAGTGCTGGGATTACAGTCATGAGCCACCATGCCTGGCAGAGTCTTTATTTTAATTCTTAGAAATTCAGCACTCATGGTAAATGATTCCAAGGAATGCCTCCCACAAATGGCTGGGAATCCAACTAGAAATTAAAAATTCAGAGAAAAAAAGATAACATTTAGCAAAATAATAAATCAACACTCCCTATGCCAAACAAGAGGTTACACATTACACAAAGCAACCCGTGTTAAAATACAGGCTTTATGTCAGCTTTAGTTCAGCCAGAACTGATTTGAATCCCACTTCTGCTATTAGCTGGATGTATAATCTAGAGAAGTCTTGATTTCCTTATCTGTAGAATAGAAATATTAATAGAATGGCATATAGAAGATAAAGTCACAAAAAATGCTGCCTCTAGCAAAGTCACACAGGCTTGGCCAAAAAAAAAAGGCCATGTTATTCCATTTCAGGGTTAACAAAGCCAGACTGGAGATGTGCCTAGCAAGCCTCCCTAGGGTAAGACTCTCCTATTGGTGCATCCACGCTATGGTCCATGGAAACTCTTCACTTTTGATAGTAGAGAAGAACAAATGTTTAACAGAAAGGTGAACCTCTTTATCACTCTGAAGCTTCTGCTTCTCATCTTGACGTGACCTGGTGCCTGGTGGGAGGACTTATTATGAGTTATTTGCAGGACTAATATTCAGGTTCACTCAGATTCAGTGGTACTGGTTTTTGAAATATTGCAATACTTCTGTACTAGGTGGCACGTGGTACAAGCTACAGCTGTGGCCCTGGACACAGCTGCTCAACAGACCAAGAGGGCAGAAGAAGCAGGGGCATGTGTAGCATCCATGGAAGGCTCCAGAGGAGCTAAGCCCTGGCAGGCAGAGGCCACAGAGCAGGTGGTGCCAATGAGTCAGGCTTTCTGGATTCAGGCCACATAGGAAGCACAGGCATCCAAGAGGATCACAGCTCTTACAAGTCAATAGCACACCCAGCACTCTTTGTACTGCAATAAAGTGCCAGGGCCCTTGGGATAATTTTTTTTTTTCTTTTGAGACAGGGTATGGCTCTGTTACCCAGGCTGGAGTGCAGTGGCCCAATCTTGGCTCACTGCAACCTCCGCCTCCCAGGCTGGAGTGCAGTGGCCCAATCTTGGCTCACTGCAACCTCCGCCTCCCAGGCTGGAGTGCAGTGGCCCAGTCTTGGCTCACTGTAACCTCCACCTCCCAGGCTCAAGCGAGTCTCCCAACTCCACCTCCTTGGTAGCTGGGACTACAAGGGTGCACCCATGTCTGGCTAATTTTTGTATTTTCTGCAGCAACGGAGTTTCACTATGTTCTCAAACTCCTGAGCTCAAGTGATCTGCCTGCCTTGGCCTCCCAAAGTGCTGGGATTACATGTGTCACCCACTACACCCAACCAGAATAATCAATTTAATGGGGAAGTTGCTGGAAGGTTTGGCTGGCATTCCCCATGTCAAACCATGGCCCAGAAATGGAGATCATTCAGCTAGTAACAATAATACTGTTCAGAATGTCCAAAAATCAATTAAAAAATTGGAAATTAAACTGGTAATTTGTGCTATAAACAGTGATAATATACATGTGCATGTGTGTATTTATTTACAGAATAAAAGGTTATATTTTACATGGATATATATTGATTTCTTTTTTTTTTTTTTTTTTTTTGAGGCGGAGTCTTGCTCTGTCGCCGGGACTGGAGTGCAGTGGCCGGATCTCAGCTCACTGCAAGCTCCGCCTCCCGGGTTTACGCCATTCTCCTGCCTCAGCCTCCCGAGTAGCTGAGACTACAGGCACCCGCCACCTCGCCCAGCTAGTTTTTGTATTTTTAGTAGAGACGGGGTTTCACCGTGTTAGCCAGGATGGTCTCGATCTCCTGACCTCGTGATCCGCCCGTCTCGGCCTCCCAAAGTGCTGGGATTACAGGCTTGAGCCACTGCGCCCGGCCGGTATTGATTTCTATATTATGCTAGTGTGCCAGTTATTAAAGCTTTTGTCATCACTACAGACACCATGAAATCTGTATGTGCACTATTTCCACACTCACTTTTCAGGACCTTAATGGGAAAAGTACTAGACTATGATGGTTCAGCTCTTTCCCAAGCTATGGGAGAATCACAAACCCAGGGTCTCAAAGAATATAAACATAGGAGAATGAATTAAGTGATTTCCTAAGTCCTCTCCACTTCTAAAATTCTTTAACACTATCATCCTCATACAAAGGCCATCTACTAAACGTGTCCTCTAGGCTAGACACTCAACTAAGCAGTTTCCATAAACAACTAAATTGGACCCTTGCACTAAGCACAGTGGCAGGTGGGAGTCCCACTGAGGAAACTGAGGTTTTGGTGAAGTTTAGTAACAGTCACAACAGAATGAGATGAAGCTGGGTTTGGCTGGACCAAGAGCCTCTGCTCTTATTCACCTCCCCATCCTGCCTCTTTCAAGAGGTACTTTTTGTCTCTCATGCCTCCATTCTCCCACCTCATTCTGTCCCTCCATCCTAGGACTCAGAGCAGTCAGCTTGCATTATAATTACTTGTGAATGAGTCTACCTCCCCTCAACTCAATTACTTGCTATTGAGTCTTCAACAGCAAGAAGCATGTTTCATGCCTCTTCACAGCCCCCTAAGTACAATATATGGCACACAGTAAGCACTCAATAAAAGTATGTGAAACTGAGCTGCTATGGAATGCAATAATCAAAGAGAAGATGGCAGAGATGGCAAGGAAGACCAAACAGATCAACTTTGGCAGTGACCTAGTCTTTGCTTAACTGTAGGTAGCAAATATGACCAGACGCTTTCACTGTTTCACTGTCTCCTCAAGCTTTTCAGAATGTCTGATTGCAACACTGCACCCACTGAGAAAGCCTGTCTAAAAGATGGAGATTTCATGAAATACAACATGAGCTTTATTGTAAAGAAGGCTAATATTTGACGGGAAATGTTTATCTTCAAAGAGATAAGAGGAGCTAATTAAGAAACCAATACTAGCTCCTCTTTCCCAAAAGGATCAACAACATGAAAAAAGATTGATAAGAGTAGAAAAAATGAGAAATACAAAGTAATGACTATATTAAAACCAAAATGGACTCTGCGTATAATAAAGATAGGGCACAGTGTTCATAACCAGGCTGTTGGTGCTAGGGGAATTCTAGCCAAATGGATGTAACACATTTTGTTCCTTCAAGGATCAAGGAAATCAGGCTACAGATGCCAATCCAAATTCTAGTCAATAAACTCTCATATAAAACTTTACATGGATATTGCTAATAATTGGATTCAACAGACAAAGTAAGTACTTATGATGTGCCAGAGAAAAGGGGTCTAAATAAGGAATCTTTACTCTTCAACACATGGACCAAATAAAAGGTTCAGCATTATGAAATAATAATAACCAAATCTGTTCAATGAGATCAGAATCCCCAATAGAAACCTGAAGAAATAGAAAGGGTTCTGCGCACCACATGGAACCTCAATTCCAGAAAGTGAGAGGCCATCAGTTGTTTTTTTCCTCCCTTCTCTAATCAAAAGATCAGGGCTTAAATTGCATAAAATGGACTACGACATTTCCCTCTTAATTACCACCCTGGAACAGAGAAAATGTCCTTGCCATTATCTGACCTTGTCTATGATAGAGAACAGAGATAGCAGAGGACTGATGGCCTGCTTTAAAAAAACTGCAAAGGGAAAAATAAGGCAAAAATTTTCTGTTCAACATTTCAGTTCCATTTAAGAGAGACAGGGGAGACAATATAGACACCAAAGGGCGACTGAGAGAACTCTATCAGTCTTGCCAAATAACCCCCCATATACAGGTAGAATTTTAGAAGACCAGTATGCTTGTTATGCATATGCAGTTCTAAGAAGTGTTTCTCAAACTCCTCCCCTTCCAGCAAGATTGTCTTTTTTTAGCTCCAAGACAGAAATTCTGGAGCTGCCATTGCAAGCCAACTTCTGAGAGAAAGATCAAATTATTGTTCTCCAGAAAAGTAGCAGCAGTGGTTGTGGATGGATATTGTTTGTTGTTTACAAGATCAAGGTGAGTGTATATATGCTATGTGCTACATACAACACACACATGTGCTACACATATACTAAAGTGGCCTTCCTACATGTTAGGCACCATGCTAGGAATATACAGTATCCCACACATTAAAACTGAAATACATTTTTACTCTTATTTTTCAGGTAAGGAAACTCTGTCTCAAAGAGGTCAATTCAGGCAAGCAGGCAGGCTCTGTGGCACAATGGATAGTGCACTGGACTTCTAGCCTAAATTAAGAGAGTCAAAGAGGTTAATTCATTCACCAGGTTACTTAGTTAGGATATATCCAAATGTCGGTGTGAAGACAAAATTTTCATTTCATCAGGCACAGTCAGCAACATAACAGTCAGAGAGCTGGAAGTCCCCCTTGGACAATGAGAGGAAACAACCCAGACTCATAACACTTTAATACTCAATGGGATATTAGCAATGTATCCCTATGCCTCAAATGGATGCACCAGGAAAATAAAATGGCTTCCCCAAATCATTGCCATGACTTATTGAAAAAACAGCCTTATTGACACATGAAATTTACATATAAAACTACATATTGAAAATGTAAACATTTTATAAGTTTTAACATGTAACTGTGAGGCCGGATGCAGTGGCCCATGCCTGTAATCCCAGCACTTTGGGAGGATGAGGCGGGTAGATCACCTGAAGTCAGGAGTTCGAGACCAGCCTGGCCACCATGGTGAAACCCTGTCTCTACTAAAAATACAAAAAATTGCTGGGTGTGGTGGTGGACACCTGTAATCTCAGCTACTTGGAGGTTGAGGCAGGAGAACTGCTTGAACCCAGAAGGCCAAGGTTGCAGTGAGCCGAGATCATGCCACTGCACTCCAGCCTGAGCAACAAGAGCGAAACTCCATCTTAAGAAAAAAAAACCAAAATATATAACTGTGTGTGCATACACACATGTATGGATGATTCATTCTTGCAGTGTATTTGATCAAATTATTCTGCTGTGGTGTGGTATTCTATTGTGCATTGTCTATACACAAGATGGTGAAAACACAGAGTACAACTCAGCACTGTAGCAAATATATGCATACACATACACCACACTCAAAGGGATCTCACACCAACAAACATGTCAGATAAAAGTCCTATCCTTTGCTAAATATAAAATACCTAGACCTCCTGGAGAGTAGAGATCCTCTGACAATTCCTCAGAAAGCCGGGGCTACTTTGAACACTTTATAACTACTTTAAATAATTTACATCAGCAGTTCTAAAATACGATCCCACAATCATCAGTTTCAGAATTTACTGAAACTGGGGTCTTTACTGAAAATGCATATTCCCGATTTCTACTTCCCACCAGGATAATGGTATTGGACTTGAGCTCCTGTGATAAGTAGATAAGTTATATGAAACATCTGTTTTTAGGCATTAAACAACAGTCTAAAAAGGACTGAGATCTCTGAAAGAAAGAAAACACACAAGGTGAGCCTCACAGTTGCTCCAGCTTTTTGCCTGGAGGACTTTCCTATTACCATAAAATGATCTAGAGCCCAAGTAGAATAGTGGTCCTGCTGAACTGTGAAGACAGTGATCAAAATACATAAACTGCTAAGAAGCTGGAATATGTGGGACAATATAAAAGAAAATAGAGAGAGGCACAGTGTGGACATAGGGGGTGGGGGTGCTGGAGGGATGGGAGGGAAAACACTGCATGGAAATTCACCCTGAGACCTTGGCTGAGGTCTAGGCTGTGAATATAGAGAGTAAGACTTCACAAGGCCCAGCAGACACTGCCTGATGCAGGTTTGAGAATTAAACCAGCACTATATACCAGAGGTTATAAATGCTGACATATGTTGGAGCTCTAGCATAGCCCAAATGGAAAGCTCTTGCTAAGCACCTCAGGCATTTAGTTGGATATTCAGTGTTTCTGTATCAGAAAGGCCACATCCACACTAGGAATAAGGACTACATCCTAGAGTAAAGGCTGCATTCCTAGGACTAAGTTGAAAACCACAGTAGACCCATTTTAACAAAGAATAAAATCAAGCCTAATGACCCGAAGGATATGTCAGTAATTAAACTATCTTCCAGAATAAAATTTAACATGTTTTCAAGGAAAATGGTAATCCAGACTTCCAAAAAAGTATCATCACAATGTTTATCATACAATAAAAATAAAACTATACATGTAAAGGAGCAGTAAAAATTGAACAATAAAAGAGCAGTAAATAGAAATAAAACTTGAAATGCTCCAGATGTTGGAATTAGTAGAAAAGAACTTTAAGCTTATTAATATATGTTCAAAGGCTTAAACAAAGAGGTAGTCTTAATGAGCTAACAGCAAATAATATTTTTAAAAAGAAGAAGAAAACTGCAGAATTGAAAAGTATAATATCTGAAATGAAAATTTTGCTAAATGAGCTTAATAGAAGATCAGAAACTGCAAAACAAAATGTTATGAACTTGAAGGCAGTTCGACAGAAATTAAAAACAGAGTCTCAGTGACCTGTGAGAAAACATCATGCAAGCAGTTTGCCATCATGTAAGCAGAGTCTAAGAAGGGATGGAGGAAGAAAATAGAGCGGAAAAAAACTATTTTATTTACAACATTTGGTGAAAAAAAATTCAACTCAAAATCAGAATGTCTCAACCTTGGCACTTGGCACTACTGACATTGTAAACTGGATAATTCTTTGTTGTGGGGGGCTGTCGTGGACATTGTAGAACGTTTAGCAGCATCCCTATCCTCTATTAACTAATTTCAAGTAATATCCTCTCCTACATGAACTCTAAGCAAAGACAACCAAAACTACCTCCAAACATTGCCAAATGTTTCCTAGAGAACCAACATTGTCCCTGGTTAAGAACTATAGCTGCAGATCCAAGTAACTCAGCAAACCCAAAACAGGATAAATATACAAAAAATCACCTTAGACACATCAGAATAAGACTGCCAATGACAAAAAGAAAGAGAAAATCTTAGTAGCTGATAGAGAAAAAGATACATTACATAGAGAGGAACAACAATGTCAATAATGGCTAACATTCATCAGAAACAATGGAGGTCAGAAAACAATGAAATGAATTTTTTTTAGAATGCTGATAGAAAAAACTATCAACCAAGAACTTTATAGACAGCAAAAAATCCTTTCAAAACAAAATTTTATATTAAAAACACAGGAA
This sequence comes from Piliocolobus tephrosceles, assembly GCF_002776525.5. NCBI lineage: Eukaryota > Metazoa > Chordata > Mammalia > Primates > Cercopithecidae > Piliocolobus > Piliocolobus tephrosceles. Next base: position 156,814,234 of record NC_045434.1, read on the forward strand.
AATGTGTGGCTAATTGACCTGCATTACAAGAAATGCTAAAGGGAGTTCTTCAGTCTTAAGGGCAATGTTACCAGATGAAAACTCAGATCTGTAGGAAAGGATGAAGTATACCAGAAATGGCAAATGTCTGGGTGAATATCATGCACCTGAAAGATAGCTGTTACAAGCAAAAATAACAACATTGTATTGTGGTGTTACTACACAGATGAAAAATATATGACAAAATAGCACAAAAGATGGGTGGAAGGTAAGTGAAATTGCACTGCTATAACATTCTCTTATTTTACTTTAAGTATACAGTGATAAGTGAAGAATAAATATTGCAATCTCTGGAGAAACCACATACCATATATATATAAATATATGTATATTTATATATATATACACACACACATACACACACAAATATATGTACCACATATATATATAGCCAAAAAGTCAGAAGAATTAAAATTTCATGTTAAAAATATATGATTAATCCTAACAAAGCTGAAAAGAATAGAGAAACTAAAAACAGAAGCAACAGTTAGAAACAAATAACAAGAGAGTAGACTTAATCCCAATTATATTAATAATTATAATAAATCTAAATAGACCAGATACTATCATTAAAAGACAGAGATTATCAGACTGAATTAAAAAAACACAAATTATATGCTGTCTACAAGAGATGTACTTTAATTACAAAGTTACAGATAGGTTAATAGTAAAGGATGAGAAAATATTAATCACACAGTAAGCCAAAGAAAGCAGGTAGGCCTATATTAACATGATACAAATTAATTTCAAGACAGAATATTACAGAGTTAAGAAGTAATGTTTCATAATAATAAAGGGTCAATTATTCCCTAAGATATCATTCTAAATAAATGCGCCTAATAACACAGCTTCTAAGCATATGAAGCAAAAATGAACAGAAAAGTAAAAATAAAGGGATAAACTCACAATGACAAAAGCAGACTTTTTAAGAACAAGTAGACAAAATATTGGTATGGGAAGAAAACATTTGAACAACAATACTACATTGCCCTAACTGACATTTATAGAATACTGCAACCAACAACTGAAGAACATACCTTTTTATCAAGTGTTTACATATGCTGGGGCATAAAATAAGTATCAACAAATTTCAAAAGGTTAAAAAATGCATATTTTTGGGTGTCAATTAAGATTCATTGAAATGCCTGAAAGCATAATGATGAAATTAAGGCTCAAGTCACTTAGCTTGCTAGTAGCTGGCAGGGCAAGGAAACAAATATTGATCTCACTGCAAATGGTATGTCCCTTTTGCCATATGCTTGAATAGGGCCTAGACTGGGAAAGATAAGGCAAACATATGAATCACCAGGAAATGCCATCCTTAGTCCAATAAGGCTGTCTGCATTGCCATTGGTCATTCTCTGTTCAGACTCTGCTGTACTATGCTAAAAGCTAGGAGGAGCTCAATTACTTGAGAAAAGTCATGTTAAAAACTTCATACAAAACCACATATCAGAGAGCTCAAGGGACGGAATCAACTAATATACGCAACAAGGAATCCTGAGCTTTTGGAACTGGAAGTACAACTGGTCAAGAAAATCTTCATTGTGTGTGCGTGTGTGTGTTTGTGCGTGTGTGCGCACAGGTATGCGTGTGTGATTGCAGGGTTGAGGGGAGGGGAGAAAAGGGGGAAAAGAGGTAAAAAGCAGAGACATGAATTCCAGTTTCTACTTTATGAAAAAAGGCTTCATTCAGATATAAATATAAACATTACCTATATTTTGATATTTTTATACATTAAAATAGGTGGCATTACACAATAATATCATATATATCTATATTATAGAAGACATTCATAATCAATGTGGAAAATTTGGGCACACTTAAGGACATATATAAAGAGCACTAGAAAGAAACCAAATGACTGGGTGAGGAGGATAGAATTGAGGCTGACGAAGTGAAAAAAAGAAAATCTAGAATAAAACCAGACGGGGCCTTGTGCTGTATAAAGACTGCAAAGCAGTATGATTAACTCACTTCTCTGCCCCTGAGGTCTACTGAAACCAAAGAAGATGGAATTAAGACAGAGAATAAAATAAACAAGGGTACCACTGTTAACATTTTGGAGACTATATATCCTTACATTCTTAGTTCTGTTTTTATGTATACGCACACATACACATTTTGTGTTGTGTGTCCACATACATAGAAATAAAGATGATACTGTGTATAGATTTGGACCTGCCATATTTCCACTTAGCAATGAAATGTAGTCTTCTGAGTCATTAATATTTTTCTCTCATATCTCTCATAGTGCTGCATTAAAATTATTAGTTGATTTCTACTGTTTAGACACACCAAGTATTATTATAAAGGTGCATATAAAGTAGATAAGCATTCTGAGGAGCTTATTTCCAGCCTGTGTGTGTCTGTGTGTGTGTGGCAGGCAGGGGTGGTGGAGTGCGGGCAGTGTTGAAGGTTGTCAGAAATAGGAAAGAGGATGGCTTACGGCAGAGGTGATGTCTGAATTGCAGTTTGGATGGAAATGGGCTGAAGGGCATTTTAGCCCATTATTTAGTACAAAATAATGTTGGAGAGCAAGCAAAGGTTGAGACCATCACGTCAAGGACAGACATAAAAGTGAAAGGATCATAACTGAGCTCTGATTATAAGCGTACTAGGGAACATGCTAGGTTCACCCAACACTGAAAGATGAGTATTACAGTCTCCCCTAAGCAGATGAGGAAGGGTGGGGTGGGGTCTCTGACACAGAAGGTAATTTGCCTAAGGCACCAACTATAATAGATACTGGAACCAGGATATCATGCTGTTTTCTCAGGGAACTTGAGGGTGTATTATTAGAAATGAGACTGGGAAGGTGAGTGCTCCTCAGACCTCAAAAGGTCAAGCTAAAAGTAAGAACTTTTATCAAATTCTCTTACTCTCTCACACTGACATATTGAATGACAAAAAAAAAAAAAAAAAGGATTATCAGCAAATTTCCAAGAAGCTGTTCACAGAGCAGATTAATATTGCCTGAGACAAGTGGATTTCCCCAGGGATAGCACACTCTTTAGGGCATATTTCAAAAGCAAGTATTCCATCCCAAGCCAGCCGTAGAAAATTTCAAGGCAGTCCTTCAGTATCTAATTATCAGATAAATGTATTAGTAGGAACCTCCAATAGGTAGTCTCTAGCAAGCCATGCCAGGCATAAAAATGTTCAATGAGGCTAAGCAAACTCAATGAGGACACTTCTAAATGCTAACTACACAGGGAAGGCAGACACAGTCTGAAGGTGAATTCTAGGAGAAAACCAAAAAATCCACAGCAAGCATTTGGAGGAAAATCTGCTACCTAAGTGCAAAGAGAACCCACTACTCCTCTGTTTCACTGGTCTCAAGGGCAAAGAAAGCTACTGCTAGCTGTGGGCTCAGTTTCTGGTGTGGACTTGGCTTTGGAGACCTTCTCATAAACGTCTGGCCACTACACTCTCTTGTGGAAAAACCAAACGCTGAGCAAAAGTAAAATCAATGGGAGGCGTTGATTTCTGTGCTTGGTTGGCGAGACAGGGTGGCCTACCTGGATCTATCTGCACTCTACATACAGAAGACATGGGCTAAATCTCAAAGGCCAAAAGCACACCCTTACCTGGTGGGTAGTAGGAGGTTGGTTCCTACCCTCTCTTCAGACTCCTTCCACTCAAAAAATGACTCTCCACGTGTTACTTTTCCCAAAAATTCTCGACTCAATAATAATCACTCCTGGAGAACCAGGAAAAGAAAAAAAGCATTTATTTAGTACTAGCTTGCTGTGATTAAAAGAACCTAGGATTTGCAAACAAGCATACCCGCATTCACAACACTGACTCTCCTTCCTTGCTATCTGTGTAACAGCAGCAAACTAGTAAATTTCTCTAAGCCTCAGTTTTCTCAACTGTAAAATGGAGGCAGATAATATCCTCCTCCCATGTATGTGATGATTAAATGAGATAACGATGGATGAGCATTTGTCACCTAGAAGGCAATCATAAACAATATTTGCCACTGCATGCCTGCCTTCTTATTTCTATATGGCAAAGTGGAGGAGATCCTAATGGACAAAATACACACACACACACATACACACACACACACGAAAGGGAGAGAAGCACAAAAATGGTCTGCAGCTAGGAACTGCCACATCCTTCCATCAGTTCAGTGGAAAGGCCACTTACTTGCTGTATAACCTTATACCGAGAGAAGGCCTACGATACCTTCCTCATAGAATCATCACAACTATTTAATCCATCGTCTGTAAAAGCCCACTCACTGTCTGTTACATTTACAACTTAGTAAATGGCAACTTGAGGTGGAGGTGGATGTGGTAGCATTGAATTAACAACATAACTCACAAGGGCTCACCAACTGGGACTCAGAAATATTTTCTTTGGAGATTGGATGGGGATTTGAAATGTATAGAGATCAGGCATCTGGGAAACAGTCATATGGAAATCCTAGATGGAATCCTAGATGGAAATCCTCATATGGAAATCCTAGATGGAAATCCTCATATGTAGACCCATCCTGCCTGAGGCAGGCTTACCAAGCAAAGGTATGAGGTCCCTCCCTGGCTCCCATGTTAACTAACTGTTCTGCCTGTCTTTCTGGCTTAATTATGCTCCAATAATCCTGACAATATTGGCTGGATTTCACTGTAAATCATGACAGTGGAAATCCTAAAATAAAAGTAAGATTAATGCTATGACCTCAATCTTGGCATGAGGGCTCATTAATTGCAAATCATGGAGTTAATTGAATTCTAGGCATAGCACTGCTAGCTGGATTAAATTTCCTGAGACCTATTTCTTTACCAACATGAAGATAAGTGAAATGCACCAATGACAACTAAGCCAAATATTGGGGGTTGCTAAGGAGACAGATAATTATTTCCCTGGCACAGTAGTTGCCCAACCATCAGAAGAGTCTGATGTCACGCTTTGGAGGACTGTCACTATTATTACAGCCACCCTCCCTATCTTCTTCATGCTTAAGGGTGTGATGCAACCTCTCTGAACCTCAGTTTTGCGATAATACTTGTTAAGAATGAAATACACACATGCGCATTTATCTACAAGAAGTGCTCAATAAAAAATAGCCATTACCATCATCCTATCTTCGACTCTTTGCCATCATTCATTATTATAAGGGCCCCTGGAGGGAGGAAAGAGCTATGTGGCTTTCCTTCTGCAGGCTGCACCCTGGTGAGCTACAGAAATGGCACCACAAATGGCATAGAAAAATCACTATACACCCAGGGCCTCCCTAAGTTCAAGGCAGCTTCTGTTTCTACTTAGCATCTGGCCAGTGCAGATGCTAGTACTGTAGTCCCCTCTTATCCATAGAGGATACACCCCAAGAGCTGCAGTGGGTGTCTGAAACCACAGATAATACTGAACCCAACTGCCATCAATTGGAACACGTTTCTGTTCATGTCTTCCACTCACAAATTGAAGCCTTTTCCATCTTAATAAAGCACTTACACACTGTGGCCATAACATTTGCCATCTGAGATGTAATGGCAAAACTAGCATGAATTCCTTTTTTCCTTCTTCACAATTTCACAGATAAAAGATTCATTCTTACCATAGATCTACACAACCTCGGAATACCATTTTTTTTCCTTTTTTTATTAAGTCAGGAACTTTCACCTTTTCACTTAAAGGAAGCACTCTACAGCTTTTCTTTGGCATATCCAAGTTGCTGGCATCACTACTCTTGTGATTTGGGGCCATTATGAAGTAAAATAAGGGTCACTTGAACACAAGCACTGCAATAACTGAGATAGTCAATCTTATCACTTACACAGCTACTAAGTGACTAATAGGCAGTAACATAGATGCTGGACAAAGAGATGATGCATATCCCAGGCAGGACCAAGCAAGATGGTGCAACATTTCATCACGCTACTCAGAATGGCACACAATTTGAAACTTAATGGATTATTTCTGGAATTTTCATAATACTTTCATACCACAGTTGGCAGCGGATAACTGAAACCTTGGAAAGTGAAACCACAGGTAAGGTAGTCTACTGTTTGTCTCTTCTCTTTCCTGCAGTCTGGTCTGTGTGGTTCCATCTGCTCTTCGGACAAAAAAATTACATGCATAAATCCTCATCCAACACTGACAGATGAGTATTGCAGTCTCCACTACACAGGAGGAAGGAGGAAGACTCTGAAATTGAGAGGAATGTGTATCAGGCAGTGGCGATGGTACATACTAGAGCCAAGGTATTATGGTGTTTCCTCACAGAACTGGGTGGACATAGAGGGTATATTAGAGAGGGGTGGGAGGTGAGACTGCAACGGTGAATGATGCTCAGATCTCAAAAGCCTTGAAAGTCAAACGAACCTTTAAAGGAGTAGATAAAGAAATTTAGAATCACTGGAAAGGGTGAGGAGATGTTTTTTTTGAAAGCTGCAACACAAAATTAATTGAGAATACACAAGAAGAGCTTAGCGAGAAGACGGTGCTTAATTTCTACCTGTAGCAAGTACTCAGCATGACACTTACCAGGGTAAGCCATCTAAAAAAGGACACTTAATTGAACTGAATTGAATCTGTCAAGAAACCAACAGTTTCTATTCACTTTTAAACCAATTTCAATTGCACTAAAGTGCAGCAAGATGATAACAGCAGTAGCCATCACTTATTAAACACCCTCTGATCCCTGGGAACTAGACTACAAGCTTTATGTCCATTATCTTACTTAATCTTCACAATTATGTTGCCAGGTAAGTTTGATTATTCCCCTTTTACAGAGCAGCAAACTGAGAACTTGTCTTAGACCATTTGGGCTGCTGTAACAAGATACTATAAATTGAGTGGCTTATTAACAACAGAAATGTATTCCTCACAGTTCTGGAGGCTGGAATGTCCAAGATCAAGGTGCCTGCAGATTTGGTACCTAGTGAGGTCCCACTTCTTTATTCATAGAAGGCCATCTTCTCCCTGTATCTTCCCATGGTGAAAGAGACAAGCAAGTTCTCTGGGGCCCTCTTTTATAGAGGCACTAATCCCATTCATGATGACTCTGCCATCATAACCTAATCACCTCCCAAAGGCCCTACCTCCAAATATTATCGATTAAGGATTAGGTTTCAGCATATGAATCTGGGAAAGAGGGGGACACAAATATTCAGCCCACAGCAGGACAAAACACAAAAATTTAGGTCATACAGCCAGGCTCTTCCCTATGTCTGTCTTACTCCAAAGCCTGTGTTCCACTGACAACATTTTGCTGCCTCCTATTATATTTGTTAAAAGCTTAAAAAATAAAAGGAAACAGTCAAACCCAAAAGCACTGCTGGAGAACAAAAAAGCCAGACCTTGGCCTGATGTCTGTTCTGCATTAATCTAAGGTTATTTTCAAGAACAGACACCCGGGAGTGGAAAACTGCTACACATTCACTGTGTAGCAAAGAAATTAATGAAAACTAGTTTCTAAGGCTTGAACAGGCAGGAGTGGAAAACTGCAGTCCAGTTATGATCGTGGTCCCTCACAAAGGGATGATGACAGTGGCTCAAGATGCTCTTTCCTAATTCAGCCTCTCCTTGCTGCCCAATCCCACCCACCCCACAGGCACACGCAGCCTTTACGGTCAATAGCTGCTGTCTTTGACTCTCATGTTCAACAGCCACATGCACCAGCATTCCAGGGGTAGTGGCAGTACAGCATAGGAGGTGGGGAAAGAGCATGAGCCCGGAGAACCAAACTGTAAATATGCTTTCCATCTTCCCCAAAGGACCACTCTACAGACTTGGAAACCTGCCCATTGTCAAGTCCCTTTGCGGTGTGAAAGTACATCAGTGCTGACAAACCCAGGGTCACATCCTTTTTTCTTTGAGAAGACTATGGCCAAAAGAGCTGATAAGTCATTAGCAGCATCTGGTCTCTTCTGCTGCCTTTTAGATCCCAGGTAACACAATCAGAGCTCACAGGTGCTGAAATTTCAAAGACAGACACTAGTAACCATAAAAAAGGGTCTCCAAAAAATGCAGGTGACAGGCAAACAAGCAGGTGGCTTTCCATCATGAACAATATGCCCTCTGTAAAATCCACAGAATGGTAAGAATGATACATTGAAAGGGTTTGGTTTCCAAAGAAGGAACTAGGACCACGGCTAGCTTATAGATTGGAAGAGGGCAATGCAGCCCTTTGGTGTCTGGTATCAGTCTTCACTCAAACCCTGGAACAAGCCCATTTCTGTATAGCGTAACTGTACAAGCAAACACAGTTGTTCTGGGGCAATCCAGTCTTCACCAGGCTCCCACTGTGTGCTAGGTTCATGCAAGATGCTTCACACACACTGTTTCATTTCACCCTGAAAAGGACCTTAATAAAAAGGCTATCAGTCCCAGTTAATGGGTGCAGAAATGAGGCTCAGAGAGGTTGCATAACCTGCCCAAGCTAAGAGGTCTGGCAAAGTGGTGCAAGAGGTTCCCAAGGTTAAGTATCAGCCTAGGTACCAGGCTACGCATCAAAATAGCCTGGGGTGCCTGTTTTAAAAAATGCAGATTTTCAGATTTCTTTCAAATCAGAATCTCTGAGAGTAGAGCCTAAAGTCTACATCTTTCAACATCCCTCAGTAGCTTCTGATAAATAGAAAGTGCAATAACACAGCCACAGCCCTATGCCACACTCTGTGACAGAGGAGAGACAGCCCTAAATGAAGGCCAGGTAGAGTCGGGGAGAGAGGCAGAGGAGCTACCATTCACTGGACACTTTTTATCTGCCAAATGCTTAATATAGATCATCACACTTAATCATTACAACAACCTGCTGAGGTGGATATTATCATGCCCATTTTATGGAGGAGAAAACTGAGGCTCAGTGAAGTTAAATGACTGGATAAAGGTCATATCTCTAAGAAACACTGGGGTCAGAACACAAACCAGATCTGTGTGGCTGTAAATCTCATGCTCTTTCACTATCACATTCTTCCTTACCTCTTTTTGACAGAGAGTAGAGGTCTCAGGGCAATCGCCAATAGCACGTAGATGGCTGTAGCTACGGAAGGGCCCAAAGAAGACCTTGCCCAATATAAATCAAGAAGCAGAAATGGCTACATCCTGAGGGGGGCCAACTCTTTCTCCAGCAGCTACCATTGCTGTTCTTCTGACAAGAGCAGGAGCCTGGACTCACCAAATACAATGAGGGCAGCACAACAGTGGAGCCATCATCCTTCCTCTCAGCACCCTTGCATATTGAGAGTCTACTCCCTCCCAGGCAAGGGTCCAGGCATTTGGGAATCTGCATGATCTGACCCATAAGGTTAACCAACAAAGTTCAAGTTCCAAATACCAGTGTGCCCTTAAGTATATGGCTTTCCTTCTCTGGACAAAGTCTCTTTCTATAAAATGTGGAGGTGGAATTTGCTGCCCTCCAAGGTCCCATGAACTCTGCGTGACTCCATGACTCACAGAGTCTATACAATGTGAGTGTTAAATTGTGATTTGTGTGATTTATTAATACTACAAGGCAAGGTCTGTTAGGAGTCCCACCAAACTGGACATGGAGTTTAAGTGTTTGGCTGCCACTAATGGTGGCATTGGTAGAACAGAAGCATTCAAATCTCTACCATGGCTTCCGTTTTTCATTTTTGCCCCAGAAGCCCAGGGGTGAGGGACTATTATCTAACAAGCTGGCCACCTGCAAGTGCCTTCTTTCCTCTTTCCCTGCATTTGGCACTAATCTCAAGTGACTGCCTGTTGACTGACCACTCCCCAGTTTCCCTTCTTGAAATCTTTAAGCATATACACATTGCCTGCAAACTCCTAGAAGGCAAGATGGGGTGAGTCAAAGAAGACTCCATACACAGTGCCAAGCACAGGGCTTTGTACGTAGTGGCAGTAGTAGTATTCTAATATTCCGCTACTAAAAATAACAAATCGTACCTAAAATCATCTAAGATTTGAGTCCCTACTATGTACCAGGCATTATCCTAAATGCTTTACAGCCCTATAACGTACGTGCCATTGCACTCCAGCTTGGCGACAGAATGAGACTGTCTAAAGAAAAAAAAAAGGACAGACATAGATGATTTATCTGGCTCAATACATATTGTTAATTCTGACCTCAGATTCTGAACTATAAATTGGTCAGCAATACTGCACAGGGCGTTTAACAAAGGGTGGTGGGATAGGCAAGAAGCGTATTATGGAATGCTTGTATGCCCCTTTAAGACTTGAATTTTATCTTGTAGGTGATGAGAAGTTTCACGCCTATAATATAATAGGCCTTCAAATTTTATAGTCATTGTTACCACTACCATCATTTTACAGCATGGGAGGTTATGGAGTAAGAATGGGTAGATACAAAGACATCTGAGAATTACCTTGTTTCCTCCCACTGTTCCTATAGGCAAAACCCAAATCCAACCCACCTTTCTACACACCAACTACTCCTTACTTAGTATCTTACTCAGTTCAGGCTATTTCCATCTCTAGCCTCCTAACAGCTTTGGACCCCTCCAATCCTCTCCAGAGGGATGAGGCGCGTTGTTAAAATACAAATTTTATCTTGTCACTCCCATTCATAGAAACTTTTAGAGCCACAGGGTTACATGGTTTACAAAGCCTTGAATGACCTGGAAACTGCTTTCCTTCCCATTCTCACCTCCTGCATTCCTCCTTCACCCATCTTTGCCCCAGTCCCAGGGAAACTCTTTGCAGTTCTCCCAATAGCCCATGCTCTCACTTTCTTCTGGATCACTGCACGTATTTTCCTCGGTAGCCTGCACTGTCTCAAGAGTATTTTTGCTGTCTCCAGCAACAATTCTAAAAGTTGCATGCATTACATTCTGTGCTTTATCTCAAGAAAACCATTTTAAAAGACCTCACATTATTTACCACCTTGCCAGAGGCTGTCAAGCTTAAGGATTTTGTAACCCATGTTCTCCTACTTCTCCTGTCAAACATGCTTACATGTTATACTTGCAGTTTGTGTATCTGCCTACAAAATTTTCCAAGTATAATCTCATCTGGGCATCTTTTTCTTTTGACAGTTTTGTTATCACTGTCTCCAAAGAAGGGATAGTTATATTAACCTAACAATAAATTTGCCATCTTTTTCTCAATTCTGTTATCTAAGTCAAAATATATCTTCAGTAGAACTTTTTATAGTGAATAAATTATATACAGACATGGCTGAAGCCTTATGGTTACTTTGCAAAATAATTTTATTTATTTCTATTCATATCTATCCTTTTTACTTTAAAAAGTCATGCAAACAACCTACAAATCCTTAATAATGATTCTCCAGGCTCTGCCTTTGATGTGATATAATCGAACAGAAGGCAATATTAAAGACTGAAGCTTCAGGAAAGAAAAATCAAACAGTCACAAGAAATTCTGGGCTGAGGGACATTGTAGAGAGCATTATTGGGGTTAGGAAGAAATGAAATTTGCAGTTATTTCCTCAAACATTTAAAGCAGTATCCATGGAGGAAAAAAAATCCTAAGTCATTGTTCTAAAGATGGCACTGATGCTTTTCAAAGTTTTAAAGCTACTATGTTTTCAGGAGTTATGACAATTTATATAATAACATATGGGTTGGAATCCTGATTCTGTCACCTGCATGCTATGCTGTGACCTTGGGCAAGTCACTTAACCACTCTGAGCCTCAGACTCCTCAGCTGTAAAATGAAGACAATTATACCCAGTTTATAAGGCAGTTGTAAAGCTGAAGTAAAATGATATCCATAGAAGTACTTTATAAAGTAAAAATAAAGCAGTGATGGTTTTTATTCATGGTCAACGCCAAAGAGCAATGCAATCAGAAGATAAAACTCCTCTCAGAACTTTGGTTCTCCACCTACGAGTCCATTTATTTCACCAAGCTGTTACTTTTACTGTTGTTGGAAGCATATCCAAAGATCTCTACTGAGCTCAGATGAGTAATAAGGCCAAAATGTACTATTCAATTCCCACTATTAATTTGGGGGAGAGTGTTGTTTTTGTTTGTTTTTTTAAAAAACACTTCTTGGTATGTTAAAATTCTTAATATGAGCAGGTGAATTAACATTAGATTGAGAACCCAAATGCCCAAACTGGAACAATGTTCAAATCTGCTAGTGACGGATGGATTGTGGCCAGTGTGAGCACATCTGTGAGTCTGTAACCACTGTAAATAAAAGAATCTGCCATTGTTCTCAGAGCAACTCAACTCTTCTGCCAATAGAACATCCTTTGAGTACCCTCCAATTTTCTATAAATCCCAGGTTTGAAATTCTGATATAATCTTCTAATTTCTAGCCCTCTAAGTATTTGTATGGATGTTAAGAGGAAAGAGTGACTTAAATATTTTTATAAACCACTGCTAATATCAAAAGCAGCACTGTATCTTATGTTCAAAGCCTCTGGGAGACATGAAGAGAATTCTGAAAAACAAACAAACAAACGAACAAAACGCTGTCAATTTAACCACTTCCTAAGGTGAGTTTAATGAAGCAAAAGAGAGTAACACTTCACCAAGTACATTGATCATTTTTCCAAACATACCTAAGCAAAGTAGATTTGACAAGCATGAGGCACTTACTCCTAGAATTATTAAGGCCTGTCCAAAAATTGCCGTTGATTCAGGGGAGGGGAGTCATTGCTGATAGTGAGCTTCTGTCTCCCCTTCCATAACCAATAAATTCCAAAATATGTAAGGCTCAAACACGATATTTGTTTATTTCTTGCCTCTTTTTCATTTCTGCACTTAAGGCATTTGCTTTTGCTATCCTCCTGCTAAGAACCTCTACCTGGTTCTTCGCATAATTTATTCTTTCTCATCTTCCAGAAAGGTGCCCCACCACCCAATTCACTGAACATTTGTTATTCTTAAATATCAAGGTTTCCATTGCCCCTTCCTGTGGTCTACATATCCTGATTCGGAGTTGGAAAAGAGAGTTAACCACAGAGACATCCTTTCCTCATTGAGTGCCCCAATGTTAACATTTGTATTCATAATCCATCTGCCATATTTATAGGAGAAAATAAAAACAAAACAAAATTTAAAAAGCAAAGCTATAAGCAAAACAGAGTCCAGAAAAGCCTGTGATCTCTAACCTGTCATCTCTAACCAGACACAGCAAGGCTGGCAAACTCAGGCCTGGAACCAGGTCCAGGTCCTAGGACATGCTGAGAGACTCCAGGACATGAGGAAATAGAAGTCCAGGCGCCCCCCGCCAGATTAATGAACATGAGGCAGCAGCAGAATTAATATTGGCATCAGACCAATGTGGAGCAAATCCCAACATTACCATGTGTAATAAATCCTGTGATATCTCTGTGCCTCAGCTTCCTCATGGAAAAGAAAATAAACCAAGAGCACTGCTGACAGCAAAATGAAATACAGGGACAACAGTCTTTGCCAAGTTGGTCACCCAATATTTTGTCAGACCTGAGCTCATACTCAGCAAACACAGTATAAAAGCCATCCCTTCAACTTGGGGCTCACAACCTATCTTAAACAACACTTGCTGCTCAAGTTATAATTAGAAATGTCTGGTTATTATGAGGAACATGAGAGGGCTTTATGAGGTGTTAATGAGCAACTCTGGTCTGTCTGGCATCAAAGTGAGTGGGCAATGACCTCAGGCTCCAGTGCACTAAGATAAATAGGTGGCAGCTTCACCCTATAATCGCTGTACAACCTTGGGAAGTTATTTCATCTCTTTGGAAAACTTGGTTTGTAAATTGGGAATTAATAATCATACCTGCCCCCAGCATTCATCTGAAAATTAAATAAGAGAATGCATGTTAACATATGCCTAGCAAACAAATAGTAAGCCCCAAATAAATGACAGGTATTTTTATCATTGTGACCTCCACACCAAAGATTCTGATTTTCAGTCTTTCACAGAATCCTGAGAATTTCTAGGAGATCCTGCTTTGCCACCTTCCCTAGAAATGGAATTTCATAAACCTGGGAAGCCAATGGCTATAGAGAACCAACCAGGACTTGTTTTCCTGGAGCTGAAACAGAAGGAGGGGTATGGTAGAGACTGCTATTTGCCAACCAAAATCCATTCTCCCCTCCTTGTTCTTCTTAAGAATACTTTTAGCTGGTTACTTGGACTACCAGAATAAAAGACTACATTTCCCAGGCTTCCCTTCAGCCAGGTATGACCATGTGATTAAGTTCTGACCAATGGGATGAGAGTGGAAATGAGACTGCAACTTACAGGCTGTTTCTTAGACAGAAAAGGTAAGCCCTTCCCTGGCCTTCACGTTGGCTAGAAAATGAATATTTGGTTGGCCATCTTAGATGACGAGGAAGAGAGTAATATCCTAAGGATCAAAAAGCAGCATGATAGAAGCAGCTTGGCACCCTAGCTACTTTATACAGCATCCATTCCAGATCAGATTTTTATGTGAGCAAGAAATAGGCTTTCATCTGCTTAAGCCACTGTTATGATGGCCTTTGTGACATATACAACCAAACTTCTAGCCTCATAAATATTGTAGACAATGTGGACAAGGAAAAAGGAAGGCAGAATATGGTAGAGGATTGCAACACATCCCTGGTACATAGTGACATGTCATCATTGTTTGCAGAATTAAACATCCTCTGTTGAACTCCATGCAATCAACCCAAATTTTGGACTATTGAGGTCAGCTTCAAAAACAGGAGGCACACAGGCCAGCTGGAGAGTGTCCATAAGGAGAATGACTAGGGTAATGAAAAATAAAGAAAACCCATCTCATGAGGAAAGACTGGAAGAGCTAGAAAGAGAAAGGTAAGCCAGAAAGGTAAGATTAGGTTTCAGGTAACTCAAGCGCAGTAAGTTAAACAGGGCTTCTCTCTTTAGACTCAAGTTTCTTCATCTGTAAAATAAATAGGTAAACCCAGAAAAATCCCCTTTAGATACAGCATGAGGGACCTATAAATTCAAAAGAATTTATGTGGCACCAAGGGACAGAACTACAAACCACCTAGATACAGAACTGAGAGAGTGAAGGGCAGATTTCCACTGAACATCAATAAACATCCAAGCAATGTTTCTTGTCCAGCAACAGAATGGCTGGACAAGCAATGTTTCTTGTCCAGGAATAGAATGGCTGCCTTCCAAAGTCCAGAGCTATCTAACTAGAAGGGTTCAATCAGGAACTAGACTTGGATACAGGTCCCTAGTGGACGTTCTAAGTCTTGGAAGAATCAAAACAGCTCCCTAGAGATGCAGTTCCTTCCTGCAGACAGAGCAAAAAAGGTGAACTTTGTAACAGACAGTTTTGGATTTGAATCTATTTCTGCCACTAATCTGGCTATATAATCCTGAACAACTTATTAACCTTTTTTGAGCCTTGGTTTCCTCAGTTTTTGAATGAGGATAGCAAAACATAACTTGAAGTATATTTTATTAAAATACATATAAGAATATTTTTAATATTTTATTAAATATAATAAATATAGAATTTTTTATTTTTTAGACAGAGTCTTGCTCTGTTGCCCAAGCTGGAGTGCAGAGGTGCAGTCTTGGCTGACCACAACCTCTGCCTCTAGGGTTCAAGCAATTCTCCTACCTCAGCCTCCCAAATAAATATAAATATTTCAATAAAATATACTTCAAGTTATGTTTTACTATCCCCATTTTATCCCCAGATGGTCTCTGGGTCAGCTGTAGCTATTTCCTCTTTTGAACAGAGCTGAAGATATTATAATATATATCAAGCACATAGCACAATATAGGCTCGTAGCTACTTAAAGTAGTCATCTTAATCATCTTATTGCCTGTATAAATGGAGGAAAAGAAAAATGTGATGAGATCAGAAAATGAAGTTAGTCATTCTGGTGGAAGCATCAGAAGGTAGAAGGCTGGAATTGGGCACAATCAACATAAACAAGGGCTTGCCACATAAATGCTGTGGTTGAAGTACAGGCAGGACCAAAACCCACTCACAAAGTGGGAAAGGAAGGAGAAGCGGCCGTTGCAGGATCATCAGACATTGGGAAAGGACTCTCATTCAGACCTCCACCTACCCATTCACTATTTATTTATTATCTATGAGCAATTATGAAATGAGAAAAGTGCCACAAAGAGGAAAATACAGAACATAATCAGGGCACAAAGAAGAAGCACCCGACCCAGACTTAGAAGGTCAGGCAAGGGTTTTCAGTGGACATGATATCTAACTTGAGACCTGCACTACCAAGGTGTTTGGGGGCAAAGGATGGGGAGACAGCTCAAGCTGATGATGTGTTGGAGGAGGGTAGAGAATCATAAAATGTCTCCCACTCCTCCTCTAAAATTCCTACATTCTGAGGAACCAAGAAGACTGCTAAGTCCTTCCCAATGCTAAGGTTCTACCATTATGGCCTCAGATGCAAAAGCAAAATAAAATAAAGGTCTTACACTTTGGGGTCAAGTCCTTTTTTTTTTTTTTTTTTTTTTTTTTTGAGACAGAGTCTCGCCTTGTCGCCCAGGCTGGAGTGCAGTGGCAAGATCTTAGTTCACTGCAAGCTCCACCTCCTGGGTTCATGCCATTCTCCTGCCTCAGCCTCCCAAGTAGCTGGGACCACAGGTGCCCACCACTATGCCCAGTTAATTTTTTTGTATTTTTATAGTGGCAGGTGTGGATGGCAACATGGAGGTTCCTTATGGTGTTGGAATTGTTTGGTACCTTGACTGTGATTCAGGAACCCACACAGTTGAGAAAATAGTATAGAACCTAACATAGACACATGAGTGCACATGCCAACAAATACAAGAAACTAGAGGAATATGAGGTGGAATGAATCAATGTCAATATTCTGGCTGTGATATTACACTAAAGTTTTGCAAAATATGAAAATGGGCAAAATTTACAGGTATCTCTCTGTACTATTTCTCACAACTGAATGTGAATCTATAATTATTTCAATAAACATTTCAGTAACAAAAGTAGATGCAGATAAAGAACATAGTTACATAAAATTGTAGTTATGAAATATAAATTCATCACTGAAATTTTAGCAAAATGCATTTAAAATTTGTTAATTACTGATATCTACTACCAAATATTGTTTTGTAATATTTTGATAGTTCCTTCATTTTTAGACTAATATATATTTTTACAATAATTTTCCTATGTAAATACAAATATATGTGTGTACATGTTTATGTAGTTTAATTCAATGTATAAAGACTATTTCTTGTTTATACTCATTTTATATTTTGAAGATCTTCCCCTCATATTAAAAATTTCTTGAGCTGGGCATGGTGGCTCACGCCTGTAATCCCAACACTTTGGGAGGCTGAGGTGGGAGAATTGCTTGTGCCCAGGAGTTCAAAACCAGACTGGGTAACATTGTGAGATACCATCTCTACTATAAAAAAAAAAAAAAAAAAAAAACTTTTTTGAGTTGGATACTATATAGGTATATCTTAGTTTTCTATTTGGTAATACTACATAGGCATATCTTAATATTCTATTTGGTAATACTATATAGGCATATCATAATTTTCTAAACCAATCCTCTATTTTGGGACATTTTAGGCAGTCTCAAGTTTTTTCTATTATAAATAATTCTGTAATAAATTAAATCAAACTGGTTGCCAACATTACCCAGACACGAAATGTTGAGTTAGAATGGCTGGTAGAAATCACCTGACCAAACAATTCCCCTAAAACAAACATACACCCACACATAAATCATCTTATAGTTATGGAAATTACGGCCTATTCTCACTTTAGGATGTAAGGACAATGCACAATTTCAAAAGTTCTATATTTAAAACAGGAAAAAAAAAAAAAAAAGCATGATCTGCCAACCTTGCTCTAAGTCACTTTTGACCTTGTAGAATCAAGCAGAAAAAGTATAAATGGAGGAAACTCTAGAAAAAACAATTAAGAGTTTGAAACATGATAGACATGGTTCATATTCATATTCTCTATGACCTTGGGGAAGCAGTTTAACTATTTTGTTTCTTTATCCATAAGTATATCCTCTTCCTTACTAGGTCCTCAGTAAATATTTCCTGTCTAAATGAATGAATGAAGTACTGGCATATGCAGGTACTCAATTGCTCACTGTTACTCAAACATGCAAAGTTCTTCCAAGCTTCTAGTTTGGAATGTCCTCCCCCATCTCCCTCTCCACCAAGAAATCTTGCCTACACTACAAAGCCAGCACTAATGTCCCCATTCAAGAAGGCTTCATCAACCCACTTACTTTTCGCCTGTACTGTCTATTTCATACTTTTAATTATATAGACCCTTCTTTCTACAGCTGGTAAAAGAGCGACTTGAGGGCCAGTTTTCCTCCTTTTTCATCTTTGAGTAGGGCTTTGCCATCCATCTCAACATAAGACAGGTTCCTCACATGCCCCAGTCTGTCTAAAGCTCTGGATGAGAGGCACACAAATAATACCTATATGTGTAATTGGATTCTTTCCTCCTGGAAACTGGGATTCAGAGACAGATGATCATTGAGAACTGGTTGCTTCAAGCAGTGGCATAGAAACTCAGGACCTCTGAGGAAGCCATGTGCACAGAGAAGACAATAAAGCTGGTCTTCAGAGAGAGTGAAGGGCAGAGCAAACGCACAGGAAGGGAAACAAGAACTATGGGGCACTGGAGAGGGGGCTTCCAGGAGGTGATCACTCCTGGGGTACCAGGTGCATATGGGCTGGTTCCACTGCTCCTGGGCCCCAGGAATTACTCTGTGACTTTATGACAACTCCCTTCCTTTGGTTTTTAAGTAATATGTTTTTAATCGACTAAGAAATTGATAAAGATTTGGTGGGTCCATAGATGCATACTTCACCAGTCTCATTAGCTTCAACTCACATCCACTATATTCCCTATATCAGGGTTTCTCTACCTCGGCACTACTGACATTTTGGGCAGGAAAGTTCTTTGTTTTGAGGAGCTCTTTTGTACATTGTAGCATGTTTGGCAACACCCTGGCCTCTACACACTAAAGGTAAGTAACAATTCCCCCGACTATCGTGACAATTAAAAATGTCTCCAGACATTACCAAATGTCCCAGGAGGAGGGCATGAAACAGCCCCTCATTGACAACCACTGCACTAGCTTTTATACAAACACTGGGAAAACAATAAAGAAAAAGAGGCTGGGCACAGTGGCTCATGCCTGTAATCCCAGCACTTTGGGAGGCTAAGGTGGGCAGATTGCTTGAGCTCAGGAGTTTGAGACTAGCCTGGGCAATATGGCAAAACTTCATCTCTACAAAAAACACAAAACTTAGCTAGGCACAGTGGTGGTGTGTACCTGTAGTCCCAGCTATGAGGGAGGCTAAGACAGAAGGATTGCTTGACCTTGGGCTGTAGAGGCTGCAGTGAGCTGAGATCGTGCTACTTAAACTCCAGCCTGGGTGAGAGAGCGAGACCCTGTCTCAAAAAAAATAAAAATAAAATAAAGAAAGAGAAAAAAACTTATGAACAAACCCAGCATGAATATAACAAAGACAAGGCTCAGTGTCTTACAAACTGAAGAGAGAAAATTCTCCACCTTGAAGAAACCTCAGGATAATAAAATATTCTCAACACTGCCTTACTTCACTTAAACTTCAGCACAGCCAACACTTATCAAGTTATCTACTATATGGCAGGGGATACAGTGAGCAGTTTTCTATACCTTATTCCATTTGCTCCTCCTAACAATCTGATAAGAAAGACATTATCAGCCAAGCATGGTGGCTCACTGTGCCTAACCAATGTTTGTAATCCCAGCACTTTGGGAGGCCAAGGGAGGAGGCTTATTTGAGCCCAGGAGGTCGAGACCAACCTGGGTATGCTCAGTAGAACCTCATCTCTACAATTTAAAAATCAGCTGGGCATGGTGGCATAGGCTTGAAATCCCAGCTACTTGGAGGCTGAGGTGGGAAGATTGCTTGAGCCCAGGAAGTGGAGGTTGCAGTGAGCTGTGATCACGTCACTGCACTCCAGCCTGGGTGACAGGGTAAGACCCTGCCAAAAAAAGGAAGGAAGGAAGGAAGGAAAAGAGAGAGAGAGAGAGAGAAAGAGAGAGAGAGAGAGAGAAAGGAAGGAAGGAAGGAAGGAAGGAAGGAAGGAAGGAAGGAAGGAAG